>NC_060189.1:48461116-48656116 GCF_021184085.1 Oncorhynchus gorbuscha | reverse complement strand
TCTGGTTAGACTGTAAACTCTCCTTCCAGACCCATATCAAACATCTCCAATCCAAAGTTAAATCTAGAATTGGCTTCCTATTTCGCAACAAAGCATCCTTCACTCATGCTGCCAAACATACCCTTGTAAAACTGACCATCCTACCAATCCTCGACTTTGGCGATGTCATTTACAAAGTAGCCCCCAATACCCTACTCAACAAATTGGATGCAGTCTATCACAGTGCAATCCGTTTTGTCACCAAAGCCCCATATACTACCCACCATTGCGACCTGTACGCTCTCGTTGGCTGGCCCTCGCTTCATACTCGTCGCCAAACCCACTGGCTCCATGTCATCTACAAGACCCTGCTAGGAAAAGTCCCCCCTTATCTCAGCTCGCTGGTCACCATAGCATCTCCCACCGGTAGCACACACTCCAGCAGGTATATCTCTCTAGTCACCCCCCAAAAAAATCCTTTCGTTGGCCGCCTCTCCTTCCAGTTCTCTGCTGCCAATGACTGGAACGAACTAAAAAAATCTCTGAAACTGGAAACACTTATCTCCCTCACTAGCTTTAAGCACCAACTGTCAGAGCAGCTCACAGATTACTGCACCTGTACATAGCCCACCTATACTTTAGCCCATACAACTACCTCTTTCCCAACTGTATTTTATTTATTTATTTATTTTGCTGTCCACTATTTTTATTTCTACTTTGCACATTCTTCCATTGCAAAACTACCATTCCAGTGTTTTACTTGCTATATTGTATTTAGTTTGCCACCATGGCCTTTTTTTCCTTTACCTCCCTTCTCACCTCATTGCTCACATTGTATATAGACTTGTTTATACTGTATTATTGACTGTATGTTTGTTTTACTCCATGTGTAACTCTGTGTCGTTGTATCTGTCGAACTGCTTTGCTTTATCTTGGCCAGGTCGCAATTGTAAATGAGAACTTGTTTCAACTTGCCTACCTGGTTAAATAAAGGTGAAATAAATAAATAAATAAATAAAATGCCAAGCGTGTGCAAAGCTGTCATCAAGGCAAAGGGTGGGTACTTTGAAGAATCTCAAATATAAAATGTATCAATTAGTTGAACACTATTTTGGTTACAACATGATTCCATATGTGTTATTTCGTAGTTTTGATATCTTCACTATTATTCTACAATGTAGAAAAAAATATTTAAAAAATCAAGAAAAACCCTTGAATGAGTAGGTGTACCCAGTGGTGGAAAAAGTACCCAATTGTGATACTTGAGTAAAAGTAAAGATACCATCATAACAAATTACTCAAGTAAAAGTGAAAGTCACCCAGTAAAAACTACTTGAGTAAAAGTCTAAAAGTATTTGGTTTTAAATCTACTTAAGTATCAAAAGTAAATGTAATTGCTCAAATATAGTTAAGTATGAAAAGTAAAAGTGAAAGTATGAATAATTTCTCATTCCAAATATTGAATAAACCAGGCGGCACCATTTTCTTGTTTTTTAAATTTACGGATAGCCAGGGTCACACTCCAACCCTCATACATAATTTACAAACTAAGCATTTGTGTTTAGTGAGTCCGCCAGATCAGAGGCAATAGGGATGACCAGGCATGTTCTCTTGGTAAATGTGTAAATTCAACTATTTTTCTTCTCCTGCTAAGCATTCAAAATCATAGTTTTGGGTGTCAGGGAAAATGTATGGAGTAAAAAGTACATTATTTTCTTTAGTAATGTAGTGAAGTAAAAGTAAAAGTTGTAAGTTAAGTACAGATACCACAAAAAAACAACTTAAGTAGTACTTTAATGTGTTTTTACTTTACACAACTGTCTGCACCCCACACATACAATTATCTGTAAGGTCCCCGAGTCGAGGCTCAGTCGAGGAGTGAATTTCAAACACAGATTCAACCACAAAGATCAGGGAGATTTTCCAATGCCTCACAAAGAAGGACACCTATTGTTAGACTGAATATTCCTTTGAGAATGTTATTAATTACACTTTGGATGGTGTATCAATACTCCCAGTCACCACAAATATACAGGCATCCTTCTTAACTCAGCTGCTGGAGAGGAAGGACATCGCTCAGGGATTTCACCATGAGGCCAATGGTGACATTAAAAGCAGTTACATAGTTGAATGGCTGTGATAGGAAAAAACTGAGGATGGATCAACAACATTGTAGTTACTCCACAATACTGACCTAATTGACAGAGTGAAAAGAAAGAAGCCTGTACATAATACAAATATTCCAAAACTTGCATCCGTTTTGTAACAAGCAAATAAGCAAAGCAAATAAATGTTTGTCCTGAATACAAAGTGTTATTCTTAGGGCAAATCCAATACAACACATTACTGAGTAACACTCTCCATATTTTCAAGCATAGTGGTGGCTGCATCATGTTATGGGTATGCTTGTAATTGTTAAGGACTGGGGAGTTTTTCAGGATAAAAAAATAAATGGAATGGAGCTAAGCAAAGGCAAAATCCTAGAGAAAAACCTGGTTCTGCTTTCCACCAGACACTGGGAGATGAATTCACCTTTCAGCAGGACAATAACTTAAAACACAAGGCTGCAGTTGCTTTCCAAGAAAACAATGAATGTTCCTGAGTGGCCAAGTTATCATTTTGGCTTAACTCTATTTGAAAATCTATGGCAATGATCAACAACCAATTTGGTAGAGCTTGTAGAATTTTGAAAATAATAACGGGCAGATGTTGCACAACCCAGGTGTGGAAAGCTCCTAGAGACTTATCCAGGAAGACAGCTGTAATCGCTTCCAAAGGTGCTTCTACAAAGTATTGACTCAGGGGTGTGAATACTTAAATAAATAAGATCTTTTTTTATGTCAATTTCAATAAATTAGCAAAAATGTATTTTAAACATGTTTTCATTTTGTCATTATGGGGTATTGTGTGTAGCGAGATTTAAAAAAAAATGTTTAGTTATATATTTGAATTGAGACTGTAACACAACAAAATGTGGAGTAAGTCAAGGGGTATGAATACTTTCTGAAGACATTGTAGTTAGCTAGATTCTTTTGTACAATTGCACTGATTAGCCAGCTAACTACGGTTAGCTGGTGCAGTCAATTACAGATGTTTAAAGGAGAAAAAGCCAGGTCTGAATGGTTCCTTCTCCCCACTGAATTAATCATTATTAAATTGTAACTGATAATCTGCTACATAAGTCCTCATCAGCATAATCATCGTCATCTTCATCCACTGCCCTCCTTCCGTCCATCATCATCTCCCCCCTCCTCTCCCCCCAGTTTGACAGCAATGGGGACGGGCGCATCACCTTGGAGGAGCTGGAGGACAGCATGAAGGCCCTGCTGCATGTTACATTGGCGCCCAATGGGGGAATTTTATTTTGGTCTAAGACGGCGACTCCCGTGGGAGGTCCACACATGCACAGTCACACATGGCACATACACCTTTGGACTGCTCAAGGACTGTATACATGCCACACTTCACACGCTTTCAAACCAGCACACACACACACACACACACACGTCTCAATAACTATAAAACAAGACTTGTCTCATGTCCCTCAGTAATCCCCCCACAAACGCATGCTTGTGTTTTGTCCTAGCCAATCAATAATAATAATTGGAAACATGTGGATGGGAGTCTCTGTGTAAGCAGGGGATCAATAAGCATTTGGACCACGCATTATCAACAATTAGCCCTCTTGGGGCGATACAACTAGCCTAATCCCTCTTACTGAGCCCTTCAACCATCTCGTCAATCAATTGTTGAAGTTGCACACCTATAGCTTTAGAAGACCAGACATTGTCTGAGATCCAAATGCCACCCTATTCCATACACAGTGCACTACTTTAGGGAATAGGGTGCCATATGGGACACAGTCATAGAAGTCATTCAACAAATGTCCTTAAAGAAGCATAATGGAAAATGTAACCAGAATTGACAGAGGGACTGAAATGATGGGATGGATGAGTCCTGCCTGTGGTTTTTTTAATGGCTACTACTGGCTGGTGTGATTGACAGGTGGATAGATGGATGTTTGTTGGTGGGGGGGGGCATGCTGAGGGTCCAGGTGACACGATAAGATCGGTTATGCTTGGTTAACCGATTGGTTTGAAAAAAGAGATGTAGGAGAGGGATGATGGGATGCAACCTGGTCTCAAAGCATTTTGTATGATTCTGCATGTAGATTCGAGACACTCCTTTTAGTATGATATGTTACATTTCGTGTGGTATACATTAATTTGTGGATGTCCGTCACCCATTTTGTATGAAATTATCAGGTTTCAGGTATGACCCTAATGCAGACAGTGTCAAATAAACAAAAGTGTATTTCTAGTACAGGGGCAGGCAAACGACAGGTCAAAGGCAGGCAGAGGTCAGTAATCCAGACAGGCTGCAAAATGTCCTGAACAACAGGCAGGGTCAGGGTCAGGTTAGGCAGGGGTCAATAATCCAGTGAGGTGGGGCAAGGTATAGAACTACAGGCAGGGTCAGGGCAGGTAGAATCATCAAAACCGGGAAGGACTAGATACAGGAGCAAGAACAGACAGGAACAGGGGAACAAACGCTGGTAGGTTTCACGAAACAAAACGAACTGGCAACAGACAAACAGAGAACACAGGTATGCATACACAGGGGATAATGGGGAAGATGGAAACAAGCAAAGACAGGTGAATCAGATCAGGGTGTAACATATATGTTGTTACGAATTTGCAAAACATATGATATATTACGAATTCTAGTAGGTGGCTAATGTTAGCTAGCTCGCTAATGCTAGCTATGCTAGGCATTAGGGTTAAGGTTAGGGTTCAGTTTAAGAGTTAGGTGAAGGGTTAGCTGAAAGGGTTAAGGTTAGCGTTAGGGGAAGGGTTAGCTTACATGCTAAGTAGTTGCAAAGTAGCTATAAAGTAGTACGTTGTTGAAGATTTGCTAAAATGCCAAACTTTGGGGTTACTAGACATTCATGTTATACATCTTCCCCATCCACCCTAAGTAACAATCTTATGTAACCATACCGAACGTAACATATCATACTAAATGGAGTGTGTGGATTTACGTACAGAATCATACAAAATGTTCTGAGACCAGGTCGTGGGACGTATTCCCATTCCACCCCTATAGTCTCAATAATATCAACCCGATGCACACGTACAGTATTGATCGGAGGGGGTCAGGTGGGTTTAAGCAATACTCCCTGTGATAGATCAGGTGGAGATGACAGCCTATTGCTTCATACCTGTCCAATTCCTCCAGATATACTTGTGCCTGGGGCCAGTGGTAGGATAGGGGTATGGGCTTGGGGTCAATTTGGACACAAATTAACTGGATACACTTTATCTTACAGCCCCACCTATGTACCTCGTTTGAACTAAGAAATGACTAGGTCGTTATACCTACTGAATTCTTTGGATTACTATAAAGTACCCACATGTGTACCCACACTGGGTACTGGACTTCCTGACGGGCCGCCCCCAGGTGGTGAGGGTAGGCAACAACATCTCCTCCCCGCTGATCCTCAACACGGGGGCCCCACAAGGGTGCGTTCTGAGCCCTCTCCTGTACTCCCTGTTCACCCACGACTGCGTGGCCACGCACGCCTCCAACTCAATCATCAAGTTTGCGGACGACACAACAGTGGTAGGCTTGATTACCAACAACGACGAGACGGCCTACAGGGAGGAGGTGAGGGCCCTCGGAGTGTGGTGTCAGGAAAATAACCTCACACTCAACGTCAACAAAACTAAGGAGATGATTGTGGACTTCAGGAAACAGCAGAGGGAACACCCCCCTATCCACATCGATGGAACAGTAGTGGAGAGGGTAGCTAGTTTTAAGTTCCTCTGCATACACATCACAGACAAACTGAATTGGTCCACTCACACTGACAGCGTCGTGAAGAAGGCGCAGCAGCGCCTCTTCAACCTCAGGAGGCTGAAGAAATTCGGCTTGTCACCAAAAGCACTCACAAACTTCTACAGATGCACAATCGAGAGCATCCTGGCGGGCTGTATCACCACCTGGTACGGCAACTGCTCCGCCCTCAACCGTAAGGCTCTCCAGAGGGTAGTGAGGTCTGCACAACGCATCACCGGGGGCAAACTACCTGCCCTCCAGGACACCTACACCACCCGATGTTACAGGAAGGCCATAAAGATCATCAAGGACATCAACCACCCGAGCCACTGCCTGTTCACCCCGCTATCATCCAGAAGGCGAGATCAGTACAGGTGCATCAAAGCTGGGACCGAGAGACTGAAAAACAGCTTCTATCTCAAGGCCATCAGACTGTTAAACAGCCACCACTAACATTGAGTGGCTGCTGCCAACACACTGTCATTGACACTGACCCAACTCCAGCCACTTTAATAATGGGAATTGATGGGAAATGATGTAAATATATCACTAGCTACTTTAAACAATGCTACCTTATATAATGTTACTTACCCTACATTATTCATCTCATATGCATACGTATATACTGTACTCTACATCATCGACTGCATCCTTATGTAATACATGTATCACTAGCCACTTTAACTATGCCACTTTGTTTACTTTGTCTACATACTCATCTCATATGTATATACTGTACTCGATACCATCTACTGTATGCTGCTCTGTACCATCACTCATATATCCTTATGTACATATTCTTTATCCCCTTACACTGTGTATAAGACAGTAGTTTTGGAATTGCTAGTTAGATTACTTGTTGGTTATCACTGCATTGTCGGAACTAGAAGCACAAGCATTTTTCGCTACACTCACATTAACATCTGCTAACCATGTGTATGTGACAAATAAAATTGGATTTGATTTGCTTTGATTTGTGTTGTTTTTTGTAAATACAAGGTCCATAGAGCACAAACACTACTGTAAAAATGACTGTCGTACAGGACTGTAAAATCAAGGGTCCCCCTCAAAACTAAAATGCCCCCCCCCCTCCCGTGGACAGAATGGAACTGACATTGTCATTATTACCGCACCGTGACTTCTAATGGCGTCCAATGCATGTTAATGAGGGCAGATGTAACATGGGGCTTGTGTCTTATGTTGTCCCCTGCAATATCCAGAGCCCCCTGGTTCTAATCAACGTATCTGGTGCTGTGTCTGTCTCGGTCTCCCCCTGCAGAGTTCGTGATGATGCTGTCGTCGCGGTAGCAAGCCTCAGCCGCCGAGCAAACAAACCGGCAAGACACACTGGATGAGGTCTGGATCACCGGACAAGGGGCATCATGCTTGTGTCAATGTCCTGTAGCGTTGTGCATGATTTTGCATATTCATCAGAATGGTTTTTGCCGTGTATAGACTTCGATTGTAAGATATCAATTCAGGTCAAAATGTTGCCTTTATTATTTTATGTTTTATTTTTTACAATAAAACTGATTTAAGCAATGCAGCAGAGGACGAAGGGTGAGTTATGTAACATGACTACTGTTACTTCGCTCTTGCATAGCAGTGGCGAGCCTATATCGCCACCTTGTGGAAACATTCGAAACGACCGATTGAACAGATTGATTGGTACATTCAGTACATTTCCAGATGACGTAACACCCAATACATAATAACACTGGCATCGGATGGTTACATTTACAAATGGGTTACATTCACGGGTTACATTTAGTCCATACGTTAACATAATACCACTTGAGGCTTCGAGTTGAAGACAAAAAACAAGTTCATTTATTATTGAAAATTGATAACTTAAAACATTCGAGAAAAGAAAAAAACAGCATGATCTGTCCAAAAACAAAATGATTTAAAACAAAACAAAGCCGCGACTTGACATACATTATACACACCGTGAACGATTCGGGCCATGAGGCGGCTGAAGAAAAGACAAAATAATTAATACAAACCTAATAATTACTAGTACGGCAAAAGGAATGCTAACCAAGGCGTCACACTGTGTCACACAAAGCAAAATGCTAAAAATGGTGTAAGGCAAAAATTTGTCTTGACGAAATCGACCACAATAGATATATTCACCTATATTAGTCATTTTTCCCGAAAAAAGGCAGGCGACTGCTTTTTACTTGACAACAGGGTGACCTTTAACCCTTGCAGTGCGGAACACAGAAAATTGTATAGTGTTGTTTCTTTCTCCTTTTTACTGCGTCAAAATATTGCAAGTTCCCCTTTTGTGATTTTGTACATACAAACATACTGTCAAAATATATATTTAAATATCTGTCCTTAAAAATGACTTCAGTTTACATTGAATTTCAACAGGAAGTTGGAACTTTTGAGAGAGACAGGAAATACAACACTCGAGTCACATGGATGACTTTGAGGTTTCTCAAGAATCGATAACTCGGAATGGGAAACATCCCTAACCCAAAATCAAAGACTAAGCTGTCGGGATTCAAGAGGTTCCGTTATCCACTGAGAAACGACAACAAAACCACGGAGTAACGTATTATTGGAAGTCTTGATTTTTTGGGAGTTATGCCTCGTTTTCAGCGAAGAAAAAAAAAAACAGTTAAGAGAACAGAGGTTGGGAGCGTTGCGAGACCACAGTCCCACATCTGTAGCTATACTACAGACCGGACAAAATGGCTGCCAAAAGGGTTTTCATTCTGAAGTCTTGGAAGAAAACAAAACATGGATGAAAAAGTACAAACTTGGAGACATTAATAATAAAAAAAGGTGGAAGCTCTCTTTTTCACCAGGGTCCACTGCTGCTCGGTGGCAGCGGTGAAGGAAGATGTGCATTTAGTAGACAGTGAAGTGACAGAGGGCCTTACTGCTCAGAAGAGTAAAATTCACACTTTTTTGTTTTTGTTGTTGGAAGGCTGCACCATCCCACTGGTTGGGCTTTGTAGTACACAAGCAATTCTAGTAACCCCCTCCCTCCATTTGTTACCACCAACCTTCTACAATTCATCCACCCAACCCCCTCTCTCTGTCTGACTCAATTTCAGCATTTGGGATTTGCATAGAAGCACCGGCCCACCCATAGAAACAAACACACACACATACACACTCCCGTCTACCATCAACAGTGGCCGAATCGAGACAGCGAAGCTGCATGGGTAGTCTTGAGCAGACAAGACAATGGAGACATCTCTTCACCAATCTCTCTCTCCCTTTCTTTCTCTCTCTGGTAACCAAGCTGACAGTAGCAGGTGTTGAGGGTGGCTGGTGCCACTGTTGAGTATAGACAGAAAGGACTTTTTTTTGTTTTCACCAACATCACACAGACAGAGAGACAGATAGAGACAGACAGACAGACAGACAGACAGACAGACAGACAGACAGACAGACAGACAGACAGACAGACAGACAGACAGACAGACAGACAGACAGACAGACAGACAGACAGACAGACAGACAGACAGACAGACAGACAGACAGACAGACAGACAGACAGACAGACAGACAGACAGACAGACAGACAGACAGACAGACAGACAGACAGACAGACAGACAGACAGACAGACAGACAGACAGACAGACAGACAGACAGACAGACAGACAGACAGACAGACAGACAGACAGACAGACAGACAGACAGACAGACAGACAGACAGACAGACAGACAGACAGACAGACAGACAGACAGACAGAGACAGACAGACAGACAGACAGAGACTGCGAGAGAGAGGAGGACCAGTTCTTAGAATTCGGCCGATCACATCAGAAGTCTGTGGCTTCTCGTCGATGTAGCTAGCTGGTGTGTGGTAGTTGTAATGCTGCTAAAGCTAGCTGCTTATGTGACTGGGATCTTGCTGGTGTCTCAGAAGTGCTGTGCGATTCTGCCTTCTCAGGGAGATGTCTCATGGATGCCTTGTGGCAGACGCCGCCTCAGCAGTACTGAAGAGCGAATTCCGATGCATGGAGACCTAGGATTCGGTTGTTTGATCTGATATGGAGGTACATGGTGTCGGAACCAGGATGTCCAAAGTAGTTGTGGTCGGCTGGAGCTTCTACTCGTTGGGGATGCTCTGCAGGTAGGAGAGGATGTGCTGGATCTTGACCAGGCGTTCGCGCAGCGTGGTCATGGAAAGCACCGACAGCTGGTAGCGAGGGTCGATGGGCAGCACGGCCAGCAGCCACCAGCAGCAAGCCGGACCGTTGGGAGTCGCCTGGAGGAGAGGAGGAGAGGAAGAAAGGATATCACTGACCAGAAACAATGGGTTGACAATGGACAGAAAATGGCTTGTTGGCTATTGTTTTGTTTTTTGCCGGGCCACAGAAGAATTCAAAAAGGCTTTAAGGGGTCACAGTGCAAAAAGAAAGGCACAGTGATTGGATAGGATTAAACAGTATCATCATGACTTCACCTTGCCATTTGAAAGACTAGGTGGAATAATTGCCATATTGGATACACCTATTCAGTCATTTCAGATCTGTAAAGGAACTTGAGAGTAGAGGCTAGCGAGTCAGCCAGAGTTCAGTACATGCCTCGCGTCAGACAGGTATGATGAAGACGCTTCGGATCTACAAGATAGTCGTAACTCATTCAGAGAGTCGGCATCTTAAATGAGTTGTTCTATAATTGAGCCAAGTATCTCAGATAAATGACTGACGTGGTGAATTGGCTTGCATCCAAAGCAGCCTCAACCTAATCTGCCACTTATTGGATGTTGCTGTGTCAGAGTTACATGTGGTTCGAGCCCTTAATGCTGATTGTCTGAAAGCTGATTGAAGCTGATTGTCTGAAAGCTGTACCACGGGTATGACAAAACATGTATTTTTAGGAACACACACGCACACACACACAAACATGTATTTTTAGGAACACACACGCACACACACACAAACACAAGCAGCGGAAATGTCATCTAATCTTGACTATGGTTCATCCCCGGACACTCATCATTAATCCTAGTATCTCCATGCAAAAGTATTCATCCCCCTTGGCATTTTTCCTATTTTGTTGCATTACAACCTGTAATTTAAGTGAAAAAAAATTACTTGTTTAATTTTTTTTTTTTACAAAAATGAAAAGTGGTGCGTGCATATATATTCACCCCCTTTGCTATGAAGCCGCTAAAAAATATCCTCTGCAACCAATTACCTTCAGAAGTCACATAATTAGTTAAATAAAGTCCACCTGTGTGCAATCTAAGTGTCACATGATCTGTCACATGCTCTCAGTATATATACACCTGTTCTGAAAAGCCCCAGAGTCTACAGCACCACTAAGCACCACGAAGACCAAGGAGCTCTCCAAACAGGTCAGGGACAAAGTTGTGGAGAAGTACAGGTCAGGGTTCGGTTATAAAAAATATCTGAAACTTTGAACATCCCACGGAGCACAATTAAATCTATTATTAAAAAATGGAAAGAATATGGCACCACAACAAACCTGCTAAGAGAGGGCCGCCCACCAGAACTCACAGACCAGGCAAGGAGGGCATTAATCAGAGAGGCAACAAAGAGACCAAGGATAACCCTGAAGGAGCTGCAAAGCTCCACAGCGGAGATTTGAGTATTTGTCCATAGGACTACTAAACCGTACACTCCACAGAGCTGGGCTTTACGGAAGAGTGGCCAGAAAAAAAGCCATTGCTTAAAGAACAAAATTACAATGGCCCTAAGCATACTGCTAAAGCAACACTCGAGTGGTTTAAGGGGAAACATTAAAATGTCTTTGAATGGCCTAGTCAAAGCCCAGACCTCAATCCAATTGAGAATCTGTGGTATGACTTAAAGATTGTTGTACGTCAGCGGAACTCATCCAACTTGAAGGAGCTGGAGCGGTTTTGCCTTGAAGAACAGGCAACTTCAAGGTGGTAGGCATGTTGTGTAAACCAAATCATACAACCCCCCAAAAAAATATTTTAATTCCAGGTTGGTAAGGCAACAAAATAGGACAAATGCCAAGGGGGGTGAATACTTTCGCCAGCCACTGGAACATTCCAAATTTTCCATGAAAAATGCTATGTCTCCATTGGATATTGCGCATCCAGTGTGTGTGTGTGTGTGTGTGTGTGTGTGTGTGTGTGTGTGTGTGTGTGTGTGTGTGTGTGTGTGTGTGTGTGTGTGTGTGTGTGTGTGTGTGTGTGTGTGTGTGTGTGTGTGTGTGTGTGTGTGTGTGTGTGTGTGTGTGTGCGTGTGTGTGTGGTATAGAGGGTGAGGGAATGTTGTAAGGACACTCTGGAGGATAGTGACATAACACCTTCCTCCAGAGGATGAGTTAAGAATTACCCACAATGATCTCGTCTAGAGCAGTGGAGCAACCATATAAATAGATTATGTTGCCAAAGGAGTGACACTGGAGGAAAGCCTGAAACAGCAAGGGACTAACTGAACTTATCCCGTAAGAAACAATCATATTAATACTCTGCTGCAAATTGTTTTGCTCCAGTATATCCTAATGAACGACCCTGGAGAAGGGGAGGGGGAACACTATATGCCGGGGGAAGAGATTTGTGTCTTAGTTCACCTGGATGTCGGGCTCTCTCTCGGGCATGGCGCCGAAGTGCTGAAGGATCTGGTGGCTGAAGCGGTTGTTGAGGTTCTGGAACCAGGTGTGCGCTTGTTCGTAAACGGCGTCGTGCAGCTGCTGCAGCTGTGTCAACTCCTCGCTGTCGCTCACCTGTCAATCAATCAATCAATTTATCTTAACCATACACGAGGGACATTAGGTTTGAAAGCAGGGTTGTCACGTGAAAATGAAAACGATATAGATCACAGTGTAGCATTCGCCAGAACACCACACTACCTTAACCCATTAACAGATGGCCTCTGATAAACTAAAATACAAGTTTGTTTTTACATGAGACCTTTTAAATCAAAGGGTGAACAATGGACTAAAAAGTAGATTATTCAAATTAAAATATTAGGCTAATTCAAGCTGTGCTAAAGTTGTGAGTGGGAGTTATTAGAGGTAATTTTCTCTATGCTTTTGTGTTTTTTATTGTATAATTGAGTATTATTTTGTCATCCTTTCTTTACAAATAAAAATCTAACCAAATATATATATATATATATATATCCAAAAAATACAAAGAACAGAAACTCTCCATGAAATAAAAACACCCCAAACAGTATTTTGGGGTCAGAGAACATGGGTTCTTACCCTGGTATCCTCCAGGTACTTGATGTCGGCGATGCAGTACCCGTCCATCATCCCGCGGGTCAGCACCCGGAACCTCTTCCCTCCGACGGTGTCCACCACGGAACGCCCGTCTGGGAGGAAGTGGACACTCCGGATGATCAGCATACAGCCGTAGTCCACAAAACTGAAACGGGAACATTCTGAATCTTTGTTTGTTGTAATCATATAGCCATTTGAAGGTGATTTTGCAAATGGTCTTTATTTCTAAATGTGTATTTATTATGGATCCACATTAACTGCTGCCAAGGCAGCGGCTACCCTTCCTGGGGTCTGGCAAAATTAAGGAAGTTCTACAATTTTTTAAAGATTACAATACATTCATTACTGAATTCACAACACACTAAGTGCGTGCCTTCAGGCCCATACTCCACTACCACATATCTACAAGCAAAATCCATGTGTGTGTATAGTGCGTATGTTATCATGTGTGTGTATAGTGCGTATGTTATCATGTGTGTGTATAGTGCGTATGTTATCATGTGTGTGTATAGTGCGTATGTTATCATGTGTGTGTATAGTGCGTATGTTATCATGTGTGTGTATAGTGCGTATGTTATCATGTGTGTGTATAGTGCGTATGTTATCATGTGTGTGTATAGTGCGTATGTTATCATGTGTGTGTATAGTGCGTATGTTATCATGTGTGTGTATAGTGCGTATGTTATCATGTGTGTGTATAGTGCGTATGTTATCATGTGTGTGTATAGTGCGTATGTTATCATGTGTGTGTATAGTGCGTATGTTATCATGTGTGTGTATAGTGCGTATGTTATCATGTGTGTGTATAGTGCGTATGTTATCATGTGTGTGTATAGTGTGTATGTTATCATATGTGTGTATAGTGTGTATGTTATCATGTGTGTGTATAGTACGTATGTTATCATGTGTGTGTATAGTGCGTATGTTATCATGTGTGTGTATAGTGCGTATGTTATCATGTGTGTGTATAGTGCGTATGTTATCATGTGTGTGTATAGTGCGTATGTTATCATGTGTGTGTATAGTGTCTATGTTATCATGTGTGTGTATAGTGTCTATGTTATCATGTGTGTGTATAGTGTGTATGTTATCATGTGTGTGTATAGTGCGTATGTTATCATGTGTGTGTATAGTGCGTATGTTATCATGTGTGTATAGTGCGTATGTTATCATGTGTGTGTATAGTGTGTATGTTATCATGTGTGTGTATAGTGTGTATGTTATCATGTGTGTGTATAGTGTGTATGTTATCATGTGTGTGTATAGTGCGTATGTTATCATGTGTGTGTATAGTGCGTATGTTATCATGTGTGTGTATAGTGCGTATGTTATCATGTGTGTGTATAGTGCGTATGTTATCATGTGTGTGTATAGTGCGTATGTTATCATGTGTGTGTATAGTGCGTATGTTATCATGTGTGTGTATAGTGCGTATGTTATCATGTGTGTGTATAGTGCGTATGTTATCATGTGTGTGTATAGTGCGTATGTTATCATGTGTGTGTATAGTGCGTATGTTATCATGTGTGTGTATAGTGCGTATGTTATCATGTGTGTGTATAGTGTGTATGTTATCATGTGTGTGTGCCTTATGTTTGTGTCTCTTCACAGTCCCTGATGTTCCATAAGGTGTATTTTTACCTGCTTTTTAAATCTGATTCTACTGCTTGCATCAGTTACCTGATGTGGATTAAAGTTCCATGTAGACATGGCTCTATGTAGTACTGTGCGCCTCCCATAGTCTGTTCTGGGACTTGGGGATTGTGAAGAGACCTCTGGTGGCTTGTCTTGTGGGGTATGCATGGGTGTCTGAGCTGTGTGCTCGTATTTTAAAAACAGACAGCTCGGTAGCTTCAGCTTGTCAACACCTCTTACAAAAACAAGTAATGAGGAAGTAAATCTCTCTTTCACTTTGAGCCAGGAGAGATTGACATGCATGTCATTAACGTTAGCTCTCCGTGTACTTTTAAGGACCGGCCCGTGTTGCCCTGTTCTGAGCCAACTGCAATTTTTTTCCAAGTCCCTCTTTGTAGTTCAGGTGCGACAAAACCAGGGCCTGTAGGACCTGCCTATTTGATAGTGTTGTTAAGGCAGAGCAGCGCTTTAATTATTATTATTATTAAAGTTGCATATATACATTTAGCAGGCGCTTTCATGAAAAGCGACTTAATCATGCCTGCATACATTTTACGTATGAGTGGTCCCAGGAATCAAACCAAATATCCTGGCGTTGCAAGCCCCATGCTCTACCAACTGAGCTAAAGAACACCACAAATATATTGCATATGGTCGTTGCAGAGTCAAATCAGACAGCCATTCAAAGCATTGTGAAAAGTTACCGGCTCATTGTGAGCAGTCAATTACAGTGATTGGTCAATGGCCTATTTTGTTTAACCTCTACAGGATCAGTGCCCCCCCCCCCCCTCTGGGTAACGTTGAGCTAATGTGTGCTAATGTGATTAGCATGATGTTGTAAGTAACAAGAACATTTCCCAGGAAATAGACAAATCTGATACAGGCAGAAAGTTTAAATACATGTTAATCTGTCCACTGTCCAATTTACATGAGCTATTACAGTGAAATAATACCATGCTATTCTTTGAGCTAAAGAGTGCACAGTTATGTACTTGGAAATGTATCAATAAACCAATTAGGCATATTTGGGCAGACTTGATACAACATTTTGAACAGTAATGCAATGGATCATTAGATCAGTCTAAAACTTTGCACATACACTACTGCCGTCTAGTGGCCAAAATCTAAATTGCGCCTAGAATCCTAAATCATATAATTAACTTTCTCTTGCATTTCAAAGATGATGGAACAACTTTTTTTGGGGGGGGGAAAGCATGTTTTTTTTCTTTGTATTATCATTTACCAGATCTAATGTGTTATATTCCCCTACATTAATTTCACATTTCAACAAAGTGTTTCCTTTCAAACGGTATCAAGAATATGCATATCCTTGCTTTAGGTCCTGAGCTACAGGCAGTTAGATTTGGGTATGCCATTTTAGGCGGGGGGAAAAAGTGAACTTTCACAGGGCCATTGCATAGTCAAGTCAAACGTCAGCATCCAACTCATTTGTGAGAAGGTATAGTAGCCTAAGGCATCTTGAAAAATGTAAATATTAGCATATATATATGCTTAAATCATTTTATTTCCCCATCAGGAGGATGCTTCAAAGTTGGATTTGATATTCAGTCAAAATCCTATGAGATAGTATTTTCATAATTCCTCTGTCTGTCTCTCTCGGGTGAGGTGACAGAAGGTGACGCATTAGTGCACAGCAGAATGGTGCCTGTGCATTTGAGTGAGTGTTTTATGTGCAAATGTGTGCGTGCTGGCCTAGGTGCTTGTATCGGGTGCCACTGTGCCTACCACTGTGCCTACCACTGTGCCTACCACTGTGCCTACCACTGTGCCTACCACTGTGCCTACCACTGTGCCTACCACTGTGCCTACCACTGTGCCTACCACTGTGCCTACCACTGTGCCTACCCTTTCTGAGCGTCGTTGATGCACATCCCAAACTGGCGCGTGCCGGCCTCCATGCAGCGGCGGATCATGAGACGGTAGCGCGGTTCGAATACGTGCAGGGGACACGGCACGGTCGGGTAGGCCATGGTGCACACAAAGATGGGCACCTTCTTCATCAGGCTGCGGAGAAAGAGAGCGAGTGATGGAATGATGCTAAGACACTCGAGCGTCTCTCACAAGTGAAGTGATTCAAATGTGACATATGCATTCCAAAGATGGATGTAGAAATAGATCAACAGAATTCATTCGAACAGTCAGTGCTTAACATTAGGTGAACCTGTCTGCTGTGTGTGTTTCGCATGTTTTCCGTTTTCATGTTTAAAAAAAAAGGAAAAAAAAGTAGGACAACCAGGGAGAAAGAAAGACAAGGGTTCAGAGAGAAGGCAGAAGCCATAGCAGTACAACTACCAGAATGGACATTCTAGGTTCATTTTATGACAGAATGATATGTCGGGAGGACAACTCACTCTGCGAGCTCTTGGGTCTCCTCCAGGTGAGTCTTCTGCCGTTCCGACTGCTCCTTAGACAGGTACTGCTTTATCACTCGGTCCAGCACACTGGTGACTGTGTACTTCCTGGCTGCCAGATACTGGGGGGGGGGGGATTAAGGTTTTCTTTTTGAGGACATGTCATTTAAGAAGAGGTCTTCCCCAAGTTAATTGTCTTAGGCCTTGTCCCAAATAGCACCATATTCCCTATTTAGCGCACTGCTTTTGACCAGAGCCCTATTGGCCCTGGTCAAAAATAGTGTACTATATAGGGAATAGGATGCCATTTGAGTTGGTGGTGGTTGGTGGTAGTGTCCTCTTACCACTTTGAGACTCTCCTTGCAGAGAGGACACTGGGGAGTGTGGTCCAGACAGCGCTCCAGACAGTTTTTACAGAAGGTGTGACCGCACGGCGCGGTCACTGGCTCGTAGAACAATCTAAAGCAGAGGGAACACTCCAGGTCGTTGGGGTCCAGTAGGTCTCTGGGTACGACTCTGTGAGCTCGGGCTGAGGCTCCCTGGCTCGACGCACCACAGGCCACTACAGAGGAAGCGACAGGAGAATGTCAAGCACTTCACATGCACACACACAAACACACATACGCAGACAGACGCATACAAACACAGACACAGCAAAGGTACCTGGCAATGGCTAATGGGACCGTTGCTAATTGGTACTGTGGCGGTTGTGATATAGAGGGAATGCATATTTTAGCTGCTTTCACCCAGGAATAATCCCATTTAAAACAATATAAAGAGCCAGCACTCCAGCTAAACCAGGGGTTCCACAACTGGCGGCTGAATTTGGCCCGCGGGTGGTTTTAATTGGCCTGCGGGTGGGTGTATATGGTCCTCAAAGTTTTCTGAGACCCCCCACCCCCCAACAAAAAACAACAAGAAAAACATGATCATATACATATATAAGCAAGGTTTGAAATAGTCAGCTTTAGTCACACTATATCCATTTGGGCTCCTTGCGGTCAATTTGCCGTCTACAATATGGGCCCCCCCCCCGACCATCCGCTCAAGAAAAGAAAACGTTCCACGGCTGAATCCAGTTGACGATCCCTGAGCTAAACTACTCCCTTTCTAATTACGACATTCTAGCAGCAGTCTTGATTCCTACCTCCTTGTTTCTTGTGCTTGCTCCCGTGGCTGTAGACGACGTGGGGTCCACCCTCGGAGAACGTCAGCTTCCGCTTCAGCAGCACGCCTTTCTCCTGGTCCCCCAGCTGGGGTGCGGAGCAGACGCGTTTAAGACCCTCATCCACGCTGCCCGGCCCCGGCCCGTGGGCTCGCATCGAGTGAGCGCGGCCGAGGCCCGAACGCTCCAGGCTCCCTGAGCGACCCGGCTTCTGGTACGGAAAGAGAGGAGGAGGGGGAGGAGGAGCGAGAGAGAGAATTAGAACGTTAAAAGGAGTGTTAGACATTATTGATGCATTTTAACTGAACAAACACCTAAAAAAATATCAAAACATATTGACTTTGGAAACTTTGAAGGCACCCTAGTGGTTCAGGACTTTTTACTTATTTATTTTAAAATTTCCCCCTTTATTTAACTAGGCAAGTCAGTTAAGAACAAATTCTTATTTACAACTACTGCCTACAGGGCTGTATCAAGCACACTGTCCAGTTAGCGTACCTCGTGCTGTGAGTCGTTGCTAGGGTGTGCCGAGGAGGTGCGAGCCTGGACTTGGTGCAGGGCAGAGTGTTTGGCTTCGGCCTGATGCTGTTGGGCTCTGGCCTCGGCATCCGCTACCGAAATCTTACTACGCAGGCGAGGCAATGTGCTCTGCGCCGTCTCCCTCAGACCCACCTTCACGTTCTCGCCGGCCGGAGACAGCAGGTCGCACAGTATCTGTGGTACACATTGCGTTAGCCATAAGAGCAGTCAACTGGATATTTTTTTATTTTAAAATTTAAAATCAGACAAAAATGGCAGAACAGGAGCAAAGTTCACTTAAATGCAGAAAAGTGGCTGGCCAAGACTGGGAGTGACCACTGGCCAAGTCTGCCTTCCTGGCAACAATGTGGATTTAGATCTAGAAAAATGTACTTGTCTAGAAAAATGTACTTGTGGAAATATACCTTTGGCTTCACAATAACATGATTGACGTTAAATCTGCAGTAAAGTTCACTTGTCGGAATGAAACACGTGTTTGTTGTTGCACCAGCTCGGTCACTCTCCTTCCACCCAATCCCTCTCCTCCTATATATATCAACGTTTCATTTCCTGCTCTCGGCCCTGTATCTTCTCCTTCTCCCTTTTATCTTCTGTGTTTTCACCTTCTTTCGCTCTCTCAGAGTCCATTTACGTGTTATTAGACGCTGACGAACAACCCGGGCCCCCCGGGTGTTATTAGACAGCTGACGAACAACCCGGGCCCCCCGGGTGTTATTACACGCTGACGAACAACCCGGGCCCCCCGGGTGTTATTAGACGCTGACGAACAACCCGGGCCCCCCGGGTGTTATTACACGCTGACGAACAACCCGGGCCCCCCGGGTGTTATTACACGCTGACGAACAACCCGGGCCCCCCGGGTGTTATTACACGCTGACGAACAACCCGGGCCCTCCGGGTGTTATTAGACGCTGGCGAACAACCCGGGCCCTCCGGGTGTTATTACACGCTGACGAACAACCCGGGCCCCCCGGGTGTTATTACACGCTGGCGAACAACCCGGGCCCCCCGGGTGTTATTACACGCTGACGAACAACCCGGGCCCCCCGGGTGTTATTACACGCTGACGAACAACCCGGGCCCCCCGGGTGTTATTACACGCTGACGAACAACCCGGGCCCTCCGGGTGTTATTAGACGCTGGCGAACAACCCGGGCCCCGCTCCAATCCATATAAATCTATCTAATCCACATCCATTCCGCTGTACTCCCAGACACACAACATGTCCACCTTTGTATCTGCTAACCTGGTGCCCATCCAGGATCACAAGACGGAGAATTTATGTTTACATCAGCATTTAAAAGGGAGATGTTTTAAGCCCCAAACATTTTTTAGGACCTTGTGATGTAGGCTACTCACTGTATTATTCGAGTTAAATAAAACAGAAACATACTTTTTCTGAGGCAGCCAGACACAAACATCACACACAGACAAATCCCATATAGCTCTTTCCCATCAAACCTCGAGAGCAGGTTTCAGACAACACCCTTCTTGAGCAGAAACAGAAGCCATTTGCATTCAACGATACTCAAACCAATCAAAGTTCCTCTTACAGAGTGAAACAACAACAATGTCTATCACTGATACACACAGAGGAGGTTTGGCTCAAGGAAAGGCATTGAGAAGATGCAATTCCTCCTTGCTTTCTTGCACTCAAGTCAAGTCCCAAAGTGTCCAGGAAGAACAAAGAAAATTACTTCAACAACACCACCACCACTCTCCCTCCAACTCCTCTCACATTTTCCACCTCTCGTTTGGCCAGGGTGAAGTCCTCGTCCAGGGCCAGACAGTGGAGGAAAACCTGCAACGAGTCGTCAACCTGGCCCATGTCCTGGAGCACCTTGGCCTTCCAGTAGAAACCCTGGGGGAGAGAGAGAGTGTGACAGGGGAGACGAGGAGGTTATAAAGAGCACAAGACTTCCAGTGGAGAGAGGGAGAGATAGGTTACATCGCTGCATTTCAACTGGACAATACTGTACTTGAGCGACAGCCAGAGGGTGAACCGCTAGAGAGAATGGTAGAGAGATGAGAGAGAGAGTGACGAGAGAGAGAGAGAGAGAGAGAAGGGACCCTAGTTAGAACACAATGCAGGTAGCCTGACAACATGAGTCAACATTGACCTGAATCACTCAACATCAATTCAGTTTCTTTCAGGTTTCACTGGATAGGATTAACACACATTGCAAAAATTCCTAACCCCTTTTGGTCCTGAACCTGTTTGTCTTCTCTCTAGGAGAGGCATGACTCTTCCTCTAGCCTAGTTTGCTAAATTACACATTACCAACAAAATCAGCAGTTATGGGAAATACAAATTGAAATAAAAGGTGTACCCTGTGTGGCTACTAGCTTGAGCCTTTATGTTTATCCCCAACTATATATTTCCACCTCTTCAACTAACCTCTCACCATTAAGAATAACAGGGGAGGTTGAGCATGCCTTGCGGGTGTGATCTTTGACCCTCTGTAACTTTCACACTCGTCATTATTCACAATTCATTCAGGGTTATCTGTAATCATGGCAGCATCCACGTTAATGTCAAAGTGACACAATACACTATTTACCATTCGTTTCTACTGGGTACAAAATCATCTCAAAAACAACCAAAACTAACTGCAAATGCATCCAACAAGTTCGTCGAGTCACAAGCTTGGCGTAATCTTTGCGCGCGAGAAATATGGGACCAAATACTCAACTTTGACTACTTTATTTATAAGGTTATTTCGGGGTCTCAATAATTGTGACCGTTACATTTTTGAGAAATATGCTCATTCCGTGCACCAGCTCGGGAGGTCTACGTCACCGGCCTTCTAGGCGTCACCGAACTGTTGTTTCATTACGCACACCTGGCTCCCATTTCCCCAGACTGGCAATTGTATACATGTCCCCTCTGTTCACCGTTGTCTTGTCGGTTATTTTTTTCCCCCATGTCCGTTGGTCTTGTGAGTACCTGTGCTTTGTGGTTTCGGCTTTCGTACTTTGTGTATTGTGTACTCGTTATTATTGTATTGTTATTACGGGTCCCGTGTGTTGTTATTACGGGTCCCGTGTGTTGTTATTACGGGTCCCGTGTGTTGTTATTACGGGTCCCGTGTGTTGTTATTACGGGTCCCGTGTGTTGTTATTACGGGTCCAGTGTGTTGTTATTACGGGTCCCGTGTGTTGTTATTCCAGGTCCCGTGTGCTGTGTGGTCCTTCTTGTTCAGTTGGTAGAGCAGGTCGCCAGGGTAGTGGGTGTTGAATTATTGACTGTAAGTCCCGTCTGCTAAATGGCATATATTGTTATTACAGGTCCCGTGTGTTGTTATTACAGGTCCCGTGTGTTGTTATTACAGGTCCCGTGTGTTGTTATTACGGGTCCCGTGTGTTGTTATTACGGGTCCCGTGTGTTGTTATTACGGGTCCCGTGTGTTGTTATTACGGGTCCCGTGTGTTGTTATTACGGGTCCCGTGTGTTGTTATTACGGGTCCCGTGTGTTGTTATTACGGGTCCCGTGTACGGGTTGTTATACGGGTACGGTTATTACGGGTCCCGTGTGTTGTTATTACGGGTCCCGGGTCCCGTGTGTTGTTATTACGGGTCCCGTGTGTTGTTATTACGGGTCCCGTGTGTTGTTATTACAGGTCCCGTGTGTTGTTATTACAGGTCCCGTGTGTTGTTATTACAGGTCCCGTGTGTTGTTATTACGGGTCTCGTCCCGTGTGCTGTTATTACGGGTCTCGTCCCGTGTATTTATTAGAGATTTAACCTGGCTCTTTTGTATACATCCCTGTGTTTTTGTACACGTTTGTTTTGGGCTTCGTCCCTTTTCATGGCATGTTGTGTTTTTGGGTGGAGTATTAAAACCCACTTTTACGCACTCCTGCGCCTGTCTCCAATCATTTAAACAACGTGACAATTAGTATAAAATATTATAATTTCCCAATTTTTTGGCACATACAATATAGCTAAGTATATTCATTATTTTAGACAGTCATTATTGCTCATCTTTATCAAGGGTATCAATCATTTCAGACCCCACTGTATATTTCCACACTGAGTTTGGAATAATACTGTGAAATTATGAAAATTGTGATACACTAAAAGGGCAATAAGAGATGTTTGAAAAGACCGCCTGAAATTTCAGCCTTGGTGAGATGGAGTTTTGGCCTGCCTGGTGACATCACTAGGCGGTAAATGGGTTAATAGACCAATAACAAAGCAAGTTTCAAACCTCTCTACCAATAACAGCTAGTTTTTCGCCTCCCCACTCAAACCACTCCCAGAATTAAAAAAAAAAATGATTTCGGACCATTTTAAATTGAAAACGATCACAGTAACGTTCTTAATTGTTACCCAGAAATGATTTGATATGAAGATAAAAACATCTGGCATAGGACCATTTAAAACAGCTCAAGGTACAGTAAACATGAAGTGTGACCAAATGTGTAACAAACAAATGCACATCTCCCAAATGAGAGGCTCTGAACGCTCAATCAAAAAAGGTTATGTAAAAGGGGAAAAAACCAAATCAACCTTTGATCCAGACAAAATGTCTAAAGGTATAGAAGGTTATACAGTAATATTCTATTAGAATTGATCAAGACTGAAAAATAGAATTAGAGGACATGGTGAACAATGCTGTTTATAGCGCTAAGACATCCTGGAATATATCCTACCGGTTCATATTCAAGATGGCCTGTTAACCCATTTAGACGTACTAACACCTGGCTGAGCCTCTAATCAGCCGCCACTTTCCCTCCATGACGCCTCACACGGTGTAGTAAAGCGTGGCGGATATAACCGGAGCTGTAGACTTGAACTGTTTCAAAGTGCCCCAGGGTGCCTGGTAAGGACTAAGGATAATTATAGCGCTGGGGGAGCTGACAAGTGAATGAAGTAGGCCTCAGCAAACTTAATTTCCAATAACATTTGTTTTAATTTACTAAATGTTTTTTTTTCTTTTTTTTCCCCCACTTGTGTCCTACTGAACTCAACACACAGTTTCCCCGCATTAGTACCTCTGCAGAGTGGGTGGAGCTAAGACAGAGTTCAGCGTCCTCCAGGGCCAATCGGTACTGCAGGAGCCCGGTGTAGGCCTTGACCCGTGACCACCGCACCACCTCATCCCCAGGATCTGGAATAAAGGATGGAAGAATAAAGGAGGAGAGACCGATTATTTGATTTACAAAAAACAGACCATTTCAGACAAAGACCATTTTACAAATATATTTTGATCTGTCACCGAAGATGACCATAACTCCAGGGCGAAATATCAGTGTAATGAGAATTGCATACATTCAACATAATAGCAAATTATGACGGAATGAAAGCTTAGGCTACATCCAGAAAACGGTTCATGTCAAACACATGACATGAAGACCTATATACATTAAAACCAGGAGATAGTGAAGGCCCTTACAATGCATTCGAAAAGTATTCAGACCCCTTCACTTTTTCCACATTTTATTAAGTTACAGCCTTATTCTAAAATGTATTAAATAACCCCCCCCCTCCCTCATCAATCTACACACCCATAATGACAAAACAAAATCAGGTTTAGACATTTTTGCAAATGTACACAAGTATTCAGACCCTTTACACAGTACTTTGTTGAAGCACCTTTGGCAGTGATTACAGCCTTGAAACCATTATTTTCTGCAGATCCTCTCAGGCTCTGTCAGGTTAAGATGCAGTGCGTCGCTGCACAGCTATTTTCAGGTCTCTCCAGAGATGTTTGATCGGGTTGAAATCCGGGCTCTGGTTGAGCCACTCCAAGGACATTGAGACTCATCCCGTAGCCACTCGTTGTCTTGGCTGTGTGCTTAGGGTCGTTATCCTGTTGGAAGGTGAACCTTTACCCCATTCTGAGGTCCTGAGCACTCTGGAGCATCAATAATCTATCTGTAACATGCTCTGTTCATCTTTCCCTCGATCCTGACTAGTCTCCCAGTCCCTGCCGCTGAAAAACATTCCCACAGCATGATGCTGCCACCACCATGCTTCACCGTAAGGGATGGTATTGGCCAGGTATACAGTGCCCGTCCCTGGTTTCCTCCAGAAGTGACTATTGGCATTCAGGTCAAAGACTTCCATCTTGGTTTCATCAGACCAGGAAGGTCTGGGAGTCCTTCAGGTGCATTTTGGCAAATTCCAGGCGGACTATCATGTGCCTTTTTCTGGGGAGTGGCTTCCGTCTGGCCACTCAACCATAAAGGCCTGATTGGTGGAGTGCTGCAGAGATGGTTGTCCTTCTGAAAGGTTCTCCCATCTCCACAGAGGAACTCTGGAGCTCTGTCAGGGTGACCATCGGGTTCTTGGTCACCTCCCCGACCAAGAAAAAGTGAAAGGGTCTGAAAACTTTCTGAATGAACTGTACCTCATTCACATATTCGTACGGAAAACTTCTGATGGCGTAAGAAGCCGGACATATTTGAATTTGAAGCGTGCTGAATGGGGCTGAATGACACCAAAAAATGTCTAAGGATCCTGGTCAAAGTGGCCATAACTAGCAAAGGATGATGGTCGAAGTAGTCGTTTTCATCCTGCCTGAGAGAGTCAACCCAACGCTGCCAGATGACGTCGGCGTCCACACCGGCTACCACGTGACGACCACGTGCAATGAGCGTGCATGAGGGTGCGAGCCACCTCGTAGCCTGCCAGCCCTTGATTGGTCTGTGTCAGCACGTGACAAATGTAGGTGTCAGGATGGAACACTATTGAATGAAATATCTTGATTGGTAGCAAACTTTTAAAGAATTTACCACGGGGATCGAACTTGATCATAATAAAACACATTTTAGAGACAAAAAAATGCATCCTGCATTCTATAAATGTTACCATGAAGCTGAAAAAAAAACTTTTGCAGTGTGAAGCTAATTTCCTGCGATTCTATGCATTTTGCAATGGCTATTTCTGTGTTCTTATGCTCAAACACTGTAACAAAATCAACAAGGACCCCAATCGGGAACCCTGGGCATATACCCTGCGTAGCATGTCAGTAATCCAGCCATTGGGGCAGCAGCGTAGCCTAGTGGTTCGAGTGTTGGACTAGTAACCGAAAGATTGCAAGATTGAATCCCCGAGCTGACAAGGTACAAATCTGTCGTTCTTCCCCTGAACAAGGCAGTTAACCCACTGTTCCAAGGCCATCATTGAAAATAAGAATTTGTTCTTCACTGTCTTGTCTAGTTAAATCAAATAGAAATACCAAAAATACTGGCAGCTAAATGAACACAGGGAATTCACTGTAGACCAGGTTAAGCTGCCCAGCTTTCAGCGGAGGTCATATACTAGGCCTATCTGGTCTTCTATGATAAATGTTCAAAATCATGTGCGTTGCTGGCAAGACAGGAGACACTATGGCATCTTGTTTGCGGTCTTTTGGTGCAAGACGGGCCTCTGTGATTCTGAGCCTGCGGCTAGAGGTGACATGTCTCCAAAACACACTAGGGTTGCATCTCCATAGTTCCTCTCCCAGTCTCCTTCACCCACACCGTCTCCTGGCCAGCATGACCCCTGGACAGGAGACGCTGTCTGCTTTTATTTAACCCATCATGTCTTTTTTGACCAGTACAGAGGAAGGACAAGGTCTAGAAAACTAAGCCCCTTTAGACTATTTACATGCACCCCGGTGTGTTTTCTGTTGTGTGGGGGAAAAGACAAGATTTCAATAATGACTGTGTGATTCACTTCACGACAAGCGGGATTACTCCATATTAGCTTATGTGCTTCAGGCTTGGCTAGCTCAGCAAGCCTCAGACAGAGACAGTGATGTCATAGCGGTGGCACCTCTAGTCTGGTTCTTGGCGCTCTGCGGCAGTGACTGACTGTGCCACAAGCGTGTGGGCCCCAAAACCAAAGTCACCTAGGCAAAGTCCTTAGCTGACCCAAAGTGCCACACTGGCTACGGGCTCTTACACTTGCTACAGTGTCCCACAGTTGCCAACATTTCCGCCTTAAACAATGTTGAAAGATAATGGCATAACATTCCACCTCCAGACCTAACCATGTTCTTTGCGCTCAATTAGACGCAAATCAAAGAAAGCAGCTTTAGGCTACACTTATAAGTGCTCATATATTTGTCATTGGCCAATGTATAATTTGTAAATCCTTTATTAACAAGTGAGATGGGTTTAATGTCAAGAGAGGGGAGCCTGTGCAGCTTGATGAGTTATCTTCAGTGACAGAGGGACAAGGGTCTTGGAGGTGACATAACATGGCTGAGGCTACGAATACGAATAGCCAGCAGTCTGTTTCCTGTTTAGCAAATGTTTGCAATGATTGCCTCTGTGTCTTGCTTGTTTGATATGCTGTGCAGGCTATAGCTTCTGTTGCCCTTATGTTTACAATAGCATACCGTGTATATTACAATAGTGTGTATATATATATACACACACAAACATGTGCCATTAATACAGGTAACAAGTGGAGGACAGAGGAGCCTCTTAAAAGAAGAAGTTACAGGTCTGTGAGAGCCAGAAATCTTGCTTGTTTGTAGGTTACCAAATACTTATTTTCCACCAAAATTTGCAAATAAATTCATAAAAAATCCTACAGTGATTTTCTGGATTTTTTTTCTCATTTTGTCTGTCATAGTAGTAGTGTACCTATGATGAAAATTACAGGCCTCATCTTTTTAAGTGGGAGAACTTGCACAATTGGTGGCTGACTAAATACTTTTTTTGCCCCACTGTATATATATATATATAAAAACATCTTTTAAAGAAACAACCTCTGCATACTTTGGTCTAATTGTGAGGTCAACATTACAAGAGATTGTTTGCCAATTTTTTTCACTTTTCACCATGTAGCATGTTATTGTGCAAAGCATACTGCTCGTATAGGTGCCATTCGAATTCCGGAGAAGGCCTTCACATTATGGAGAGCATTGCCTTGGTTAGTATCTGTAACTGTTGATCTGATCGATTTTAGAATTATTTTCCAATAATAAATTACTTTCCGAGAAGCTGAACCATCAAACAAGGCCTATGGCTGTCAAGGAGATTTTGAGGCAGGTTCGGTTTCAATTCGATTGTTACAAAATTGTTACAAAATAATCACGTTTTTTTTTTTTTTAACTATCATTGTTAACATTAAATGCACTGTGGGTTGAATGCTGTAACAACACATTATAAAACAATTAATATCAAGTCCCAAGATGTTAGTGACTGCCCATTACATATTAACCATAAATTATTCACATTACTTTAATAAAATATTTAGGAGACTGAATGACAACTTTCAGGAAACTCCTAGGTATTTATGTTTTAAGTATTACTAATTGTATGTCTGGTGTCATTAAAACCTCAAGTAATCTATTAATTGAAGGAATCTAGACATAGCCTACAGCAATGACTATAGACTTCCGTGCTGTCACTTTGTATTGCATTGACACACTCTGCACTTTTACTTTTCAGTGTCTTATGTACCAGTAGAGACTTGGCAACATACAGGTATAAACACGTTTGTTACGTGGAAATGCAATCACGTGTACTGCATCGCCATGCCTTGATTGGGCAGCACATTTAGCCTTTTTTTGTATATTTTTCGGACTTAGGGAAATATTTGAGAGGGGACCAAACGTTATAAAATGATTGTTTGGCAAACCCAGCACGATCTCACAACCTGCCTTATGAAACTCGCTGCTTGTGCGCATGCCCAACTTACGACATTTCGTAACAGGGTGGCACAAGGGTAACATCAGTTACCCAATTCTGACGGTTTTTTTCACTAATTGGTCATTAGACCACATCAGATATTTTTCTGATTTGATTGGTCAAGAGATCAATTAGTGGAAAAAAAGGGATGAGAATTGGGCTGCCTGTAAACGTAGCCAAAGGACCTACAGTCAAACACATGACAAGCGGGTACCCTTAATATTGGTCAGTGGAACTCCCCTTCCCTACTCTTCGATAATAAAGACCACAAATAGTAATAGGGAATGACTAAAATAACACTTTGTTTTCATGCTTTAACAGGTATCCTAAACGTCTCATCATAGCATATAAAACAAGGATGCGACGTGATTGGTGGTCTCCACAAGCCTTTCCTCCCCCCACTCACCAGATTCAATCACATCTGTTGCTAGTGATACCGCCTCCTCGAAATGTTTCCTTCTAGACAGGTCTTCAATTTCACTAATAGCTCGAGACCTTTTCAGCTCCTCGGGAAACCACTTTTCCAACAGTCCGAATAGAATCACATTCGTTTTAAGCTCCGTCGGCCTGCCTCCTACCTCGCTACACAGCTTGCATTTGGAGAGTAGCTGGTGTTGTAAACATCTTTTACAGTACGAATGTCCACAGCCGATAGTCACGGGCTCGCCTAGAAATCTATGACATTTCGGGCAGTCAAAAACGTCCTCCTCCCCGGCGTTATCAATAATATGTGGCGTTCGTTCCGAAGGCGCCTCATCAATTTCCAGCTTTCTCTTAAAGTTGCGCAGAATACAATCCACTAAAGTGCTCATCTGCTCCGGCCCTACAGAACCATCTCTCAAGGCCATCGAGTAAACATAGATGGCTTCTTTGAGACGGTTTTCTGATGCCAGTGCATCGGCTTTTTGTAAAATAAGTATGTGGTTGTCGACATTGTCCTGCTCCTCGTCCCAGTCGTATTCTGGCTCAATGAAGAATATTTTTTTTTCTTCGACAGCGTCCTCTCCTTCGGGGTGTTGGACCGACATTGTAGGATAGATGATCGGCATACAATGTGTTCCGGTTATTATAAATATATTTTTAAAATGTGTTTAGCCATTGCTATAACCTACAACGTGTCTAGCTTATGTGCCAGTAGAGACTTGGCAACATACAGGTCTACTACACCCGTTTGTTACGTAAAAATGCGATCACGTGAACGGCATCTCAGTGCCTTGATTGGCCAGCGCGTCTCGATTACAAAACCTGAGTTTAGAAGTTTCATAACTACGAAAAGGGTCTGACGAAATGTGCGCAGACGCAGAGCGTAACACATTTGGCTATAAAGGAGAGGCGCGAACAGCTTTTTCCCCTTGTGCCAGCACTAAATAAATATGTAAATATATATAATATAAATATAGTAGTGGCGTCAGTTCAGATAAACCTAGGGAATGGCAAAGTGGGGTGAGGTGGGTTGGGGTGATTTCAAAGCTTCCACGGAGTTTTGGGTAAATTGAAGCTCATTTAGGGCTACTGCAGTTCTACACAATTTAAAAACACTAAAATGGTATTTTGGAGAACCGCAAAAACAAACAAAAATGTCTTAAGCCATTAATTACCACCTCGATATAAGGTGTAAAGGTTCGTGGAACGGCGTGTACAAGGTTAGCTACACAACCTCATCATACATTTGACTAATTTACTTTTGGAACGCCACGCACGCTATCAAATAACAACAAGGCCGACTTTAAATAGCAATGTGAAAGCAACCGATGCATAAAACAGTTGACAGGGAAGGAAAACTATGACAGATACATTCTACACATGTATTGGAATAAAATGCATACATCAGAGGACTTAAGCCGACCCAGGCCTACCGTTCGAAAGGGATGCATGAAGAAAAACAACTCGACCAAATAATGACGAAACTCACGAAATACAAAAGGAAAATCTACACATGATTCAGCACTGCTGAATGGACTGCGCCTCCGGACAGGTGGTCATAGTGGAACTCCGTGGTGTGGTGCTGAATGGACTGCGCCTCAGGACAGGTGGTCATAGTGGAACTCCGTGGTGTGGTGCTGAATGGACAGCGCCTCTGGACAGGTGGTCATAGTGGAACTCCGTGGTGTGGTGCTGAATGGACAGCGCCTATGTTCAGTTGCCAGCTATAGACTTTTTTCCCTTTCTGTGCCCATAGACATTTCGGGGCACAGTTAGGTAGCCTAAAATGAGTATATGAAAATCAGAACTGGCACTTAGATCTTTAGAAACGGTAGGTAGGATATATTGTAAATGGCCACCCCCTACTGTAGGCTATATAAAGCCACCCTTGTGGAACGCCAAAACAGTGAAGAAGACGGTGTCTCTGCGTTTCCCACTCATTACTGTATTTGACTGTCTTCCTTGTTCGCCAGGGAAGGGGAGAAACATTCTGGGAATATTGAAGTATTTTATCAACAAGGTGGCCCTGGGAATATTGAAACATTGTATCAAATGAACGAGGCTGTTTGGAGAATATTGAAAAATGTACTAGGTCAACAAAGATAGTTACGAGATTATTGATTGTAACATACTAGCCAACGAGGGGTCGGCTCGCACAAATCTTTGCGTATTGCCTACGCAGTAAGTGAGTGCTCGTTATTATATATATATTATTTTTTATATATATTTTTTAATATATATATATATTTTTAACATCCCTAAATCCACGCTATAGCTAAATATTCTGGCAATATTTAATGACGTTTTGCCAGCAAGATTGATCTGTAAGGATAACTCATTTTAATTGAGGAAGATGGACAAGCAAGAATGATACAGTGAGAGGTGGAAATTCATTATACCAGAGGCAGGTAGGGATTAGGAATACAGGCAGATGAATTGGGCCAACAGCAAATTCAAAAAGGTTAGTCCAACTAAGTCATCATTAATGACTTGCAGTATCAATTAGGTCTGTTCTGTCACTGCATGACAATGCACATTTGTTTTAACCTAAAAATGTTGTCTATGAAGTCAAAAACAGGACATGCATTTGGGGGAAATGCTCTAAATAGCAAATTGTTCAGTTGTGATTATTTTCATACCTATACATGAAACCAAAATTGTGCTAGCCTACTGGGCAAATAAGTGAACATATGTACTGAACAAAAATATAAACCCAACATGCAACAATTTCAACGATTTTACTGAGTTACAGTTCATTTAAGGAAATCAGTCAATTGAAATAAATGCATTAGGCCCTAATCTATGGATTTCACATGACTGGACAGGGGTTCAGCCATGGATGGGCATTGGAGGGCATAGGCCCACCCACTGGAGAGCCAGGCCCAGCCAATCAGAATGAGTCTTTCCCTCACAAAAGGGATTCATTACAGACATAAATACCCCTCAGTTTCATCAGCTGCCTGGGTGGCTGGTCTCAGACGATCCTGTAGTTGAAGAAGCCAGAAGTGGTGGTCCTGTGCTGGCCATGAACCTACTCAGCTGCTTCTTTCCATCCATTCTTTCTGCGCATCTTCATCAGTTTTAAGAGGTTATTTAGCTGTGATGGCAAGCTGGAGTGTGCAGGCAGTGATGGGCTTTCTGTTGGTTCATTTTAATCTATTGGAGTGAAGTGGACACATATCTTTTCATTTCACTTGTATTAACATGCAGTAACAAAGTAACACCAAACCGATTTGGATTGATTACAAAAGCATAAGACGGGTTATGTCACTCACAGAAAGATCAGATGCTGATATTAGGCCAAATCCCAGACTAAATGTCTGTCCCTTTCCCAAAATATTTAGACTATAGCACAGCAATAGGCTGTCTATAAAAATGTCTTTCTGTCAATGAACCAACAAGGATACGTTAATCATGCCTCCGATATGACTTCGAAGGAATGTTATGACGTTTAAATCACTCACGCATACTGTAATTCCATTGCAAGCAAAACACAATAGCATGAGTGCACATCCCCCTATTATACGTGGAACTCAAGTTGGGGGGCCAAATCAAATCACACCAGTTGGGGAACCCTGGTCTATATTAAGTACATTGCAAATGCAAAACTGAATTCCTTTGCTGAAACCTTCAGAATTCCTCAGAAGTATCTACGGAAAGATGCTGGGCCATACAAAAAGCTTTGGATAAAGTTGGGGACTGGCCGATTGGCCCATCTACAGAGCATTCAGAATGTATTCACACCTTCACTTTTTCCTACATTACAGCCCCCCCCCCCCCCCCAATAATGACAAACGCAAAACAAATTTTCAGAAATGTTTACAAATTTATTACAAATAAAAAATGAAATATCACACACAAGTATTCAGACCCACCTTTGGCAGCGATTAACACCTTGAGTCTTCTTGGGTATGATGCTACAAGCTTGGCACACCTGTATTCAGGGAGTTTCTCCCATTCTTCTCTGCAGATCCAATCAAGTTCTGTCAGGTTGGATGAGGAGCGTCGCTGCACAGCTATTTTCAGGTCTCTCCAGAGATGTTCGATTGGGTTCAAGTCTGGGCTCTGGCCGGGCCACTCAAGGACATTCAAAAACCTGTCCCGAAGCCACTCCTGCGTTGTCTTGGCTTTGTGCTTAGGGTTATTGTACTGTTGGAAGGTGAACCTTCGCCCCAGTCGGAGGTCCTGAGCACTCTGGAGCAGGTTTTCATCAAGGATCTCTCTGTTCTTCTTTCCCTCGATCCTGACTAGTCTCCCAGTCCCTGCCCCTGAAAATAATCCCCACAGCATGATGCGGCCACCACCATGCTTCAATGTAGGGATGGTAATGGCCAGGTGATGAGCGGTGTCTGTTTTCCTCCAGACTTGTCGCTTGGCATTCAGGCCAAAGAGTTCAATCTTGATTTCATCAGTCCAGAGAATCTTGTTTCTCACATTCTGAGAGTCCTTTAGTTGCCTTTTGGCAAACTCCAAGCGGGCTGTCATGTGCCTTTTACTGAGAAATGGCTTTTATCTTAGCTCTGTCATAGCTCTGTCAACTCCTTGACCAAGGCCCTTCTTCCCCGATTGCTCAGTTTGGCCTGACGGCCAGCTCTAGGTCTTGGTGATTCCAAACGTCTTCCACTTAAGAATCATGGAGGCCACTGAGTTCTTGGGGACCTTCGATTCTGCAGAAATGTTTTGGTACCCTTCCCCAGATCTGTACTTTGTCACAATCCTGACATTTTGAGGAATGAAATAAAGACTTTCAGATACATACAACAAATGTGTGATGTATTGTATTTTTCTTGGAGAAGGCCCTGGCAGTCCTCGGTGTTGTGCGGACCGATAAGTGCACCATTGATTTAGGCTCGGAGTTGGAGGGTTGTTGGATGGAGCCAGCCTTCATTACACAAATTCTACTTGGCAGGGAACACACATTATCTCCATTTGGCCCACGCCTGTTGCACTTTTATGGTCACAATGTCCGAAAACAAACACTTTTTGGGGGGTTGGGATCATGAGGCGAGCGAGGGTGTGGGCCATTGTACAAATGAGGAGGTGATCATTTAAAACGGCCAAATAGGTCTGTGATGTGGAGCTTTCAAAAGCTTGACATGATGTGATTCACAGATGAGGAATGAATTGAACTGAAATACAAACAAGGTGATATTGCCCTCTGCTGGACAATATGATTATATCTCACCACACAGACTGGCAGATTTACTCAATGGTTTCATTTCCAGTAGTAAAAAAAGATATAGACTGAAGTAAATAATCATCAAGCGTTAAACCGATTCATGTGATAAGCTAACTATGACATTAATCATAGTTGATTATAATTTTTTTCATGTAATGACATGACATCCGAAAAGATTGTGACTGTAAAACAATGTCATGATACAAATGTATTGAACATCTTATCACAGGGTTCCCCAATTTGTGTATACACATGTATTGTTGAATTTTGCCGGACATAAACTACTATACAAACACCGGGACATCAGCTCCAAGTGATTTTAAATTTGGAAATCTGTTCCCAAATATTCCCACTCATAATAGAGAGACATGTGATCGTATACAAATAATAATAATACATAATAGTTTATTGGATTTATATAGCGCTTTTCTACCAATTGAGGTGCTCAAAGCTCTTTACATGGTAGGGTGAAACTCACCTTATCCACCATCAATGTGTAGCGCCCACCTCATTGATGCACGGCGACCATTTGTGTGCCAGAACGCTCACCCCACGTCAGCTATCAGGTGGAGAGGTGAGGAGTGATATATGCCAATTAGGAATGAGGGAGATGATTAGATGGCAATGATGGAATGTGGCCAGGTTGGGAATTTAGCCAAGACATCGGTTGAACCCCCCTTTCCGTTTGGCATTTTCTGTGAATGACCAATGCATTATTCCGATTATGATTAAACGGACCATTATGTTACGAAGCTAGTAGTTTAGACACAGAAATGTACGTTATAGTCTCGTCCCATCGCTGCAACTCTCGTACGGACTCGGGAGAGGCGAAGTTCGAGAGCCGTGCGTCCTCCAAAACACGACCTAGCCAAGCTGCACCGCTTATTGACGCAATGCCCGCTTAACCCGGAAGTCAGCTGTACCAATGTGTTGGAAGAACACCTGGCGCCGTGACAGCATGCATGCGCCTGGCCCGCCACAGGAGTCTCTAGAGTGCGATGGGACAAGGAAATCTCAGCCGACCAAATCCTCTCCTAACCTGGATGACGCTGTGCCAATTGTGCGCCACCTCATGGGTCTCCTAGTCACTGCCGGCTGTGTCACAGCCTGGGATCAAACCTGGGTCTGTGGTGACGCCTCAAGCCACTACACCACTCTCAAGACCTCTGCACAACTCTGGAGGCCCCCGCAAATTGATTTGAACAAACAATTGGTCCCCCAAAAAATGTGTCCCTCCGTTGAATTTAAAAATCCAGATGTGGCCCTCCAGCCAAAAAGTTTGCCCACTCCTGCCCTCGAGGTTTTGTAACTGATTTAGCCTACTTGTCATTCCAGATCTGAATATTTGATATCCTTTTTACTGTACACTGTTAATAGCTAATCACTGAATGTCCTACTACAAGGATGTGGTCAGGATGACACACTTCTGAGTCAATAACACAGAACACACACACCACAGATTGCGAGGGCAAGTACAATGAACAGTTGGGGAAATTAAGTCTGCTGTGTGGTTGCCCGATATACACAAGCACACACTTAATTTAGTTGAATGTGTAGTCGAGGCTTTGCCATTAAAATATTATTGTGCCTATCTTTCAGATCTGACAACCAGACTTGGTGTGTGTTCCCACCAAACTGTTCCAGCCCTGGAGTGGCACGCTGGAACTTCCAGAGGCTTGTAGACCTGAAGCTGTGTGATGTGGTCCAAAAAATGATCACACACATGTTAACACACTCACTCAATCGCTCACTCTGTTTTGATGTGTCATTTTTTTTTCACTTAAGAAAATTGTGCCTCTCTCTTTTAGATCTGACAACCCGATTACAACCCCACAGCTGCAGTCGTCTGCCCCTGCATCTGCTGCAGCGACTGGTGATACAGGTGATTATCACATGCATGTATACACACATGCACACACTCCCTCCCTTGGTGCTCTATTCAATCACGTCCTCTTTAGCCGACATCCACATAGCGGTTGTTTTTGGTGGTGTCTGAGGTGGAACTGTGTTAGAGCTGTGAAATCCACAAGCAGCTCCTGGTCCTTCTGTAGCTCAGTTGGTAGAGCATGGCGCTTGTAACGCCAGGGTAGTGGGTTCGATTCCCGGGACCACCCATACGTAGAATGTATGCACACATGACTGTAAGTCGCTTTGGATAAAAGCGTCTGCTAAATGGCATATATTATATTATATATTATACCGAAAGCGGACATTGCCATTGGCTGCACCGAGTTGCATCAACAGAAATCTCATGCGGACCTGTTTACAAGTTTGAACACTGGAATGTGAGATTTAATCTACATCTCGATTAGGCTAATAGAAATCCTCACTATTTTGTTTAATGATTTAGAATTTGAGCATCATGATATCTATAGCCTTCACTTTCTCGTTCTGAACTTGTAACACGAGTAGGACAGGTGTAGCTTCATGACAATGATCAAGAGCTGCTGCTTACCGATTTTGACAGATCCAACTCAGTTACACCTCAGACACCGCCAAAACATCAGCTATGTGGTGTCAGCAATCAGCCGTTAACACTTGATCTGATTGGATCTAGGCCTTACACTCATTCAGTCTGTTTAGTTGTATGATAATTGTCAGTTGAGAAAATTGTGCCTCTCTCTTTTAGATCTGCCACCCTCAGCATTTCAGCTGCAGTCACAGCAGTCCTCTGCTGTGGCAGTTATTTTACCGCCTGCACCAGTTCCTACTACAGTAGCCGTGAAGGGAGAAACTTGTGAGGATTCCCAGATGGATTCAGGTCATTCAGAATTATATTCCATACACATATCCTCACTCACACCAACAGATGTGCACACACAGACATGTCATTGAGCTGTACACTTACTGTCACTATGTGCATCACCCTTTCAGATCTGCCATGCACTCCACCACTGCCCGACACCCTCACCCAGAAGTACATACACTGGGCCTATCAAGACTGATAAAGCAGAGATGGGTGGCTGACAAGGAAAAATAAAACATGCACACACTCTCTCTCTCTCTGTCACACACACACACACATTATCCCCAATGTAAAGAAAGTGTAATTACTTGTTTATTTTATGGATGCTCCAGTTTATTTTAGGATGGGAGATATCTACGCCTGTTTGTCCATTGTCAGTATCTACATAATTACTCTAAATATCTATCAAATTAAAATGTGATAATGTGGTAATATGTACAGTTTGAGGAAATTCTGTGTGCTTTTCTTGGAGTTGAGAAACATGCCTCACTCTCTCTCACACACACATTAGACCCAATGTAAATACATAGATTTTATTTATGCTCGATTTTATTTGAGGATTGTGTGCAATAAAGTACATTGACAGTTAAAACAGTTCGGTTTATAGGATATTTCTCTAATTAAAATGAATGACTGCAGACCTGCAACCCTCTTGTGTCATCTGGAGCTGAAACGGCCCCACATATGTACATGGTTCCCAGGAGTTGTCCTGCAAAAATATTTATGTACCAAGGCTACCCATCCACATCGCTCTGGCCAAACGGATGTTTGTTCTCCACAATGAATGAATGTAGTGCTTAAAAACCAGGCAACCAAGGCCAAGGAATGGAGAGAGAGATGACCTGGAGGGAGTTCCAGACCTCAGCTTTTAATAAAAGCAGAAAAGCAAAGATTGGTGGTTTCCTTCCTGATAAACTTGACCCAAATTCGTGAGCTCTTGACCATAACACGATTGTCTTCAGATAAATAATTAGCATACAGTGGGGCAAAAAGGAATTTAGTCAGCCACCAATTGTGCAAGTTCTCCTACTTAAATAGATGAGAGAGGCCTGTAATTTTCATCATAGTTACACTTCAACTATGACAGACAAAATGAGAAAAAAAACTGAAAATCACATTGTAGAATTTTTTATGAATTTATTTGCAAATTATGGTGGAAAATCAGTATTTGGTAACAAAACAAAAGTTTATCTCAATACTTTGTTATATACTCTTTGTTGGCAATGACAGAGGTCAAACGTTTTCTGTAAGTCTTCATAAGGTTTTCACACACTGTTGCTGGTATTTTGGCCCATTCCTCCATGCAGATCTCCTCTAGAGCAGTGATGTTTTGGGGCTGTTGCTGGGCAACACAGACTTTCAACTCCCTCCAAAAAAATTCTATGGGGTTGAGATCTGGAGACTGGCTAGGCCACTCCAGGACCTTGAAATGCTTCTTACGAAGCCACTCCTTCGTTGCCCGGGCGGTGTGTTTGGGATCATTGACATGCTGAAAGACCCAGCCACGTTTCATCTTCAATGCCCTTGCTGATGGAAGGAGGTTTTCACTCAAAATCTCACGATACATGGCCCCGTTCATTCTTTCCTTTACACGGATCAGTCGTCCTGGTCCCTTTGCAGAAAAACAGCCCCAAAGCATGATGTTTCCACCCCCATGCTTCACAGTAGGTATGGTGTTCTTTGGATGCAACTCAGCATTCTTTGTCCTCCAAACACGACGAGTTGAGTTTTTACCAAAATGTTATATTTTGGTTTCATCTGACCATATGGCATTCTCCCAATCTTCTTCTGGATCATCTAAATGCTCTCTAGCAAGCTTCAGATGGGCCTGGACATGTACTGTCTTAAGCAGGGGGACACGTCTGGCACTGCAGGTTTTGAGTCCCTGGCAGCGTAGTGTGTTACTGATGGTAGGCTTTGTTACTTTGGTCCCAGCTCTCTGCAGGTCATTCACTAGGTCCCCCAGTGTGGTTCTGGGATTTTTGCTCACCGTTCTTGTGATCATTTTGACCCCACGAGGTGAGATCTTGTGTGGAGTTTAGATCGAGGGAGATTATCAGTGGTCTTGTATGTCTTCCATTTTTTTGCTCCCAGTTGATTTCTTCAAATCAAGCTGCTTACCTATTGCAGATTCAGTCTTCCCAGCCTGGTGCAGGTCTACAATTTTGTTTCTGGTGTCCTTTGGTCTTGGCCATAGTGGAGTTTGGAGTGTGACTGTTTGAGGTTGTGGACAGGTGTCTTTTATACTGATAACAAGTTCAAACAGGTGCCATTAATACAGGTAACGAGTGGAAGACAGAGGAGTCTCTTAAAGAAGAAGTTACAGGTCTGTGAGAGCTAGAAATCTTGCTTGTTTGTAGGTGACCAAATACTTATTTTCCACCATAATTTGCAAATAAATTCATTAAAAAATCCTACAATGTGATTTTCTGGAGAAAATAAATCTCATTTTGTCTGTCATAGTTGAAGTGTACCTATGATGAAAATTACAGGCCTCTCTCATCTTTTTAAGTGGGAGAACTTGCACAATTGGTGGCTGAATAAATACTTTTTTGCCCCACTGTACATGCTGTAGGACTATGGCAATCGGGTTTCTTCGTACATTATATTGCAATCAGACACTGAAACACACTGGGCAAGTAAAGCATACAGAGCAGCTTATTTGGACCGTACCGTTAAGGTTGTCGTGTTCCCTTTCTTGTTCTTGTGATGAGTAACGCAAACTGCCAGTATCATCCCCACCAGACCCAGTCCAACTGCAGCTCAAATCAAAAATCAAATCAAATTGTATTGGTCACATACACATGGTTGGTAGATGTTAATGCGAGTGTAGTGAAACGCTTGTGCTTCTAATTCCGACAGTGCAGCAATATCTAACAAGTAATCCAACTATTCCACAACAACTACCTAATACACACAAATATAAAGGGATGGAATAAGAATATGTACAAATATATGGATGGCCAAGCAGCATAGGCAAGATGGAATAGATGGTATAAAATACAGTATATACATATGAGATGAGTAATGTAAGATATGTAATCATTATTAAAGTGGCATTATTTAAAGTGACTAGTGATCCATGTATTAAAGTGGCCAATGATTTGAGTCTGTATGTAGGCAGCAGCATCTCTGTGTTAGTGATGGCTGTTTAACAGTCTGATGGCCTTGAGATAGAAGCTGTTTTTCAGTCTCTCGGTCCCAGCTTTGATGCACCTGTACTGACCTCGACTTCTGGATGATAGCAGGGTGAACAGGCAGTGGCTCGGGTGGTTGTTGTCCTTGATGATCTTTTTGGCCTTCATGTGACATCAGGTGCTGCAGGTGTCCTGGAGGGCAGGTAGTTTGCCCCCAGTGATGCGTTGTGCAGACCGCACCACCCTCTGGAGAGCCTTGCGTTTGAGGGCGGTGCAGTTTCCATACCAGGTGGTGATACAGCCCGGAATGATGCTCTCAATTATGCATCTGTTAAGGTTGTGAGGGTTTTAGGTGCCAAGCCAAATTTGTAGGTGCTGTTGCGCCTTCTTCACCACACTGTCTGTGTGGGTGGACCATTTCAGTTGGTCCGTGATGTGTACGCCGAGGAACTTAAAACTTAAAAACTGCATGCAGATGAAATAAGGAGAGACCGTTAGTACCAATAGACATTGCAGGCGAAGCTAAAAGGAGAGGTATAGGAGGAGGGAGGCGAGGTTAGCTTTACCTGCTGAAATTATGCTACATTAGGAAAATTGCATGGCTCATTTTTGTTTGTGTTAAATGCAGTATAACATAGTATTTAAGCTGTAATATAATTTAGTACATATATTTATGTTACCTTGTACACAAGTGGTAAAATATTCATTTATAGTTTCTAGGCCAGACACTGAACAATAGTGACATAAATTACTAATGGGATCGGTTGATGATTAGGTGTACCACCAGTGATGATAAATAGGTTTGTTAAGGTCACTGTTGGAGAGACTGAACATAAAGTCTCTGAGGCAGAACGTTTTAGATGTGAGAATAACATTTTGTGACAGATTTAACAACTAAAATGGTATATTCTAAATTGAGGAGCATGGTATTTTGTGAGAAATACACATATGTTTTTGATTATCAAAAATCTCCGCATCATCATTTTTCCAACCTTTCCCATTCAGTAATACAATCCACGGTCTGCATCCTCAACAGTCTTGATTTTCAATGCCCAATGACCTGTTGGCAATCTGTGCCTCGAAACGAAGATTGTGTTGGTGACCAAAGATTACAGGTTATCTCGTAATGGTAAGAGATATCACAGGGGGAAATGGCAGTATCTCCAAGCTGGACCGTTCGAAACACAGACTCCTCCACAGACTGCCGTAGCTTGACGATGAACACGGTTTGATAGATAGATTACAACACATTAGGCAATTTTCTATTACAATCAAATGAAAAAAACATGTGTATAATCAAATCAGGCTATTCATCAAGAAGACCCTCTGAAAATCCAATACATTTTACTCACAAATCATCAAGATAAACCAAAGAGATGCCATTCTCTGTGTGCTATAACAAGCAGAATTACAGCTCACAGGTTACAAGTTACAGTCTGGCAATGGACAGTTTCATGTTCACTGGTAAAACCTCTAGTTCCGTGAAAGTTCCACTTCCTTTCAGATGTAGACCACTTTTATTTAAAAAAAAGTGTTATCAGCTCAACTTAGGTTTACCATTTGCAAACCTTTAGTGTCATACTTTAAAACACGATTATTAATTTATTTATTTTTAAAACATGATTTTTTTAAATAAAAAATTGCCTCTAAGCCTCCTTAAACCCAACAAAAAGCTTTGTCATACGTGGTAGCATGCATAGTGTGATGGCTTGGTGTTGGTAAGGTGTTGTACTCTCATAGGAGAAACAACAGTTGCTTCTGAGCTGGTGTGTTTCGGACAGGTATTGCAGGAAGCTGCGCCCACAGAGGTGTGTAGGTTGTAGGCCTAAGTGACCTTGCTCTCTCTCACTTCTGTTAACCCTGGAAACGAAACCACCAAAAGAGCTACTGCCTTTGATTGAAACAGACAAAGCCAGAGACAATGATGAAAATCAAAGATTGCTTGTTACTTTCCAAATAGGCGAGGTAGCACATCTGTTGGAGTGTTTGTGTAACAGTATAATTTTAAACCGTCCCCTCGCCCATACCCGGGCGCGAACCAGGACCTTCTGCACACATCAACAACAGTCACCCACGAAGCATCGTTACCCATCGCTCCACAAAAGCCGCGGCCCTTGCCGAGCAAGGGGAACTACTACTTCAAGGTCTCAGAGCAAGTGACGTAACCGATTGAAACGCTATTTAGCGCACACCGCTAACTAAGCTAGCCGTTTCACATCCATTACATTTGTTTTCTTCTTAGGTTTTGTTGCTTTTTTATCAGTTTGATAAAATAGTTGAATTGTCTCCAAAGTCTCAATAGATGCAAATATCATTGTAATCCTTATAATAACAAAAACCTGGCAATCTATTCCCTGTGTAGTGCACTCCTTTTGACCAGAGCCCTATGGGTGCTCTACAATACGATGTCAGGGCTGCAAACACAATGGCCATAACCTCGTTATTGAAACTGGGATAAAGCCAGTTGGTGGAGAGACCACAATGTCCCTGACCCCTGAACAGCTTCTGTTCAGATGGAATGCAATTTTCCCCAATGGGAATTGCCTGTCTGACCCATGTCTGCACTTGTCAAAATGCCCATGTCCACTTTTATATAAACTTTTTTTCACGTACGTCACTTGCTCTATTTGTGATTGTATATTGTTTGTTCTGTTCTGTTTTGTTTATAATAAAATAAAATAAAGCAGTGCCATAAATTGATCTACCGCGATAAAATAAAATAGCAGCCAATCGAAAGTATTTTACTGATGACGTGGCTAAAAAAGGTCAACGTTCAATCACACACGCCAAGAGAAACAAACAACGGAACATCAACAAAGACCAGAGAGAGGTGACAGAAAATCGAAATTCGTATTTACGACTACAGTTTAGGTCCAACGATACTTGTGGGAGCGACACAGCAAGACAAGTGGAATCGGCCACTTATAAGCTCACTGATTCAGTGGTCACGACGAATGCAGCTGAGAGTGAAGGTATGAGGCGAGGTGAAATGCTTGGGTAGCTAACGAACGGTAACTTACCACCTACGAGTCGTCGTAATCAGCTAACTAGCTAGCTAACGTTAGTTGTCAAACCAGCTCTCAAACCGATTTGATCACGACCTGTTATATATTATTACATTGATACAGTCAGTTCAGTCATTTTAACTAGCATAAGTGACACAACAAACTTGATTTTCTCTTTTCTTTTAACATTCCCAGAATCCGAGTTTAGTTTCACACGAGCTGGCTAGCTTTCGGACTCTGGTTCTCTTGAATCCGGCCGATATAACTCAACTCTTAAGATTTAAGATGGAGGTGTGTGGGCGGACTGGAGCCCAGGCATCACATAAAATGAAGTTTATTTTTTATCACCAACTACTGCTTTCAGTAGGACTATTCTGTACCAGGGTGCGGAAATCAGTAGCTAGTTTTTGATAACGTCGTTTGTATGTGACGTCGGAGCTCCAGTCCCCGCATACTAGTCACCGCTCAACTCTACCGTAAATCGTTGAGTTTAGTCGGCTATCTCCAACCATGCCTGTTGGACGACGCTCGACAGCATTAGCTAGCGTATATTGCCTTCCCTGCCAGCGGGCCCAGTAAGAAATGTTCCCTTTTACGTAAACTTCACCCATGAGTCCGATTAGCCTGCCTATATCCCATCTAGGTTAACGTTAGATTACGCCCGCTTCTTGTCCAGTTTTGATAGTGTAACTTAGCTGCTTAGTGTTTGCACCTGTCAGGCATAGCTAACTAGTTAGTAACAACAATAAATGCGTGTTTTCACGTTGCTAGCTCTCGGGGCCGTTGTGTTTTTAATCACATCACTTATAGCTAAGCTATAACTGTAATTTCTTCCGCAGGATGGCAGGTGTTTTCGATATTGACTTGGAGTCGGACGACCTTAGCGATGCAGAGGTGGGGGATTTGAGGACACTTTTTGTTGTTGTTGTTAAATTAGGAAACCCTAACTAACTTGTTATTAGAGTGTCAGATCAAGGCTGTGTTCAATGTAATGACGAAAAAGCCCAGACAATTGCAGCTAGTATAAACAGAGCATATAAACTATGAAGAATGTTCCCCAAAATAAAAGATGCATGCATGATCTGTGATAGTATATAATGCCATGTTCAGTCTATCAGCAGTGGCCCTTCTTCACGTGTCTACAGTGAATTGACATCCTCTCTTTTATCCCCCTTGTGTTCTGTAGGATGACATTTGTGACTTCACCGTAGCAGAGACAGACCCGTAAGTGGAACAATCAACTTAGTCACTTGTCCACCGTTTCATGCTTGAGCCTATATCTTTTACTGAATCATATAACCTCACCCTCACTCATTCCCTTTCTTCCTAACTCTCTCTCATCCCCTCTCTTAGTGTTCAAACAGAAGAGATAGAGCTGACCAGTGCCATTGTCAACAGAGACAGTGAGAGGATCGGACCAGACAGCTTTGAGCTGCTAAGTGTGCTGGGCAAGGGGGGCTATGGCAAGGTGTGTGTGTGTGTGTGTGTGTGTGTGTGTGTGTGTGTGTGTGTGTGTGTGTGTGTGTGTGCCCATCAGTGCATTTCTAAGAATTTCAGTTTCACAATCTACTTGGATATACACCAAGCTCTTGATCAGAAACTCAATCCAATTGTCATCGACCTATTTAACAATTGTATTTCTACTTGCAGGTTTTCCAGGTACGGAAAGTGCAGGGTACACAGACGGGGAAGGTATTCGCCATGAAGGTTTTAAAGAAGGTCCGTGCGATTCCTCTTAATCGTTCTTCTCAACGCTGCCACGGTGCCAGGGCAAAATGTAGTATATCTAAATGCACAACTTCCTCCACCTCCTTCCACCCGTCCCTCTTTCCCTCTTTTCACTCATCCCGCTCTCCTTTTTCTCCCTGCCAGGCGAAGATAGTGTGTAACGCCAAGGACACGGCCCACACGCGTGCGGAGCGGGAGATTCTAGAGACGGTGCGGCACCCCTTCATCGTGGACCTGCTGTATGCCTTCCAGACCGGGGGTAAACTCTACCTCATCCTGGAGTGTCTCAGTGGTGAGAGAGGGATGGGGGAGGGGACCTGTTGTACGCTTTCGACCTCCTGGAGGGAGGGGATCTGGGTAGGACAACCATGTCTTATCTCTGAATCCTGGCACTTCGACACTTATCTCCCTAATCTTGTTGTTTCTTTATCAGGTGGAGAACTGTTCATGCAGCTGGAGAAAGAAGGAATCTTCATGGAGGACACTGCCTGGTAAGAGAGAGAGAGAGAGATGCTCAGCTTCAGGTTATCATTGGGAAAGGATACAAGTGTGAGGCTGAGGGCATAAACAGCAGTTTAATTTCCATGTGAACATTTTGTAGAAGAGGAGGATAAGATGATAAGAAGAGCTTGACCGTATGTCTTGTGCGTGTGTACGAGGAGGAGTATTAATACATGTTTTTCCTTCTTTGGCAAATAGTTTTTATCTGGGCGAGATTGTGCTTGCTTTGGGACACCTCCACTCAAACGGAATCATCTACCGAGACCTGAAACCAGAGAATATCATGCTGAACCACCAAGGTGTGTCTGTCTGTTACATAAACTCGGCAAAAAAAAGAAACGTCCTCTCACTGTCGACTGCATTTATTTTCTGCAAACTTAACATTTGTATGAACTTAACAAGATTCAACAACTGAGACATGCACTGAACAAGACATGTGACTAACAGAAATTGAATAATGTGTCCCTGAATGAAGTGTGTGTGGGGGGGGGGTCAAAATCAACAGTAACAGTCTGTATCTGGTGTGGCCACCAGCACTGCAGCATCTCCTCCTCATGGACTGCACCAGATTTGCCCATTTTTGCTGTGAGATGTTACCCCCCTCTTCCACCAAGGCACCTGCAAGTTCCCGGACATTTCTGTGGGGAATGGCCCTAGCCCTCACCCTCCGATCCAACAGGTCCCAGACGTCCTCAATGGGATTGAGATCCGGGCTCTTCGCTGGCCATGGCAGAACACTGACGTTCCTGTCTTGCAGGAAATCACACACAGAACGAGCAATATGGCTGGTGGCATTGTCATGCTGGAGGGTCATGATGAGCCTGCAGGAAGGGTACCACATGAGGGAGGAGGGTGTCTTCCCTGTAAAGCACAGCGTTGCGATTTCCTGCAATGACAACAAGCTCAGTCTGATGATGCTGTGATACACCGTCCCAGACCATGACGGACCCTCCACCTCCAAATTAATCATTCCTTCGACGATAAACGTGAATCCAACCATCACCCCATGCGAGACAGAACCGCAACTCGTCAGTGAAGAGCACTTTTTGCCAGTCCTGTCTGGTCCAGCGACGGTGGGTTTGTGGGCACATTGTTGCCGGTGATGTCTGGCGAGGACCTGCCTTACAACAGGCTTATAAGCCCTTAGTCCAGCCTCTCTCAGCCTATTGTGGACAGTCTGAGCACCGATGGAGGGATTGTGCGTTCCTGGTGTAACTCGGGCAGTTGTTGTTGCCATCTTGTATCTGTCCTGCAGGTGTACTGTTCGGATGTACCGATCCTGTGCAGGTGTTGTTACACGTGGTCTGCCACTGCGAGGATGATCAGGTGTCAGTCCTATCTACCTGTAGGGCTGTCTTAGGCGTCTCACAGTACGGACATCGCAATTTATTGCCCTGGCCACATACCTCTTTGCAGCATGCCTAAGGCATGTTCACGCAGATGAGTAGGGACCCCGGGCATCTTTCTTTTGGTGTTTTTCAGTCACAGTAGAAAAGCCTCTTGTGTCCTAAGTTTTCATAACTGTGACCTTAACAGCTTACAGACAGTAGACAATTAAGTGTCTTAATGACCGTTCCACAGGTGCATGTTCATTAATTGTTTATGATTCATTGAACAAGCATGAGAAAAGGTATTTAAACCCTCTACAATGAAGATCTGTGAAGTTATTTGGATGTTTACGAATTATCTTTGGAAAGACAGGGTCCTGAAACAGGGACATTTTCTTTTTGAGTTTAGAAATCAATGTCACTGAGATGAAAATATGATTTTTATTTTTATAGATCATTGATCTGCTATGGATTGGCTTTTGATTACAATTGACAGATATTGTATCTCTGTCTCCCAGGACACATCAAGCTGACTGACTTTGGCCTGTGTAAGGAGTCCATTCACGACGGCGCTGTCACGCACACCTTCTGTGGGACCATAGAGTACATGTGAGTGTAGTGCCACACTGATGTGAGATAAGGATGCGCGGTCTCTGAGTCAGCTGTTGCTCTGAGACTGCACTTTCTTTGAATGACAGTAGGGGTCGCTGTAGTAATCCTAGTTCAGATGGGTCTGTGTTCACCAGACTAGTTATAGTACAATTCTCCTCCTCTTCCCTGAAGTTAAGTGTGCATTTAAAAACATTACATTTGTCCATGGGCTGCATGGTCTTCCACCATATTCCGTACACTAACTAAACTGGGCTCCCGAGCTACGCAGCGGTCTAAGGCACTGCATCTCAGTGCAGGAGGTATCACTACAGTCCCTGGTTCAAAATCCAGGCTGTATCACATCCGGCCGCGATTGTGCCCTATGGGACACCCAATCGGCCCAGCGTCGTCCGGGTTTGTCCCGTGGTAGGCCGTGATTGTAAATAAGAATTTGTTCTTAATAACCTAGTTAATTAAAGGTTAAATAAATAAATACATGTTGTTTTTCAAACTTTCTATGCGAGTAAGGTCATACCTTATCAAAACAAATATCACGACAACTATGATGGTACAATTTTTATAAATGCTGACAGATAATTTGTTCCATCGACATGGGATCTTTTTGTGTGGGTAAAATGAATCATATGAGACATGGCAGTGGAAATGCTTTAAAGTGCAAATCGGAAAACACTCGGAAAACATGCAGTTTATTAGGCTGCAGATGAAATGACATGATCTTCACAGGGTGGTGAAAGTTCACATTGCCATTGATGCTCCTAACCAATAAATAAAAAGAGTCTGATTCTGGTGACATGATGATCGATGCTTGACTGCCGTTTGACAAAATATAAATATTTGTCGCTCTATCCGTAATATAGTTTCATCATGTAGACTAGCCTACCCACACAGCCTACCTGCGCTGTAGGCCTACTGTATCTGAGTTCACGTGCCAAGACCAGAGTAGGCACGGTTGCTATTTAACGCAACCGTTTTTGTGACAAAACTCTAGAGTTGAAAATGCTATGGGAAACACATTGAACTTTTAGATTTAGATTTCGTACATGAGAACTTTTTATGTGCACTAAGTCATCCACACTGATTTTGATTCCGTTTGGTGGAAACACCACTGGTGGGAAAATGTGCTTACTTGATTTATTCTGATTTTTAGAATGTTCGCATAAAAATCTGTCGCATATAGGATTTTCTTTCAATCCACGAAGGGGAGTGAAAAGTTCACACTTTTTTTAAAAGGTTGATCATTGAATCACAGCCAGTACTGGGATTCTTCTACTGAAGTGTCTCTTCCCTGCGCTCTCTATCCCCTCACTCTCTTCCTCTCTCTTTCTCAGGGCTCCAGAGATTCTGACGCGTACAGGACACAACCGGGCGGTGGACTGGTGGAGTCTTGGAGCCCTGATGTATGACATGATGACGGGCTCGGTGAGAGACGGAGGGGAGGGGGTGTAAAGAGGGATTGGGTGTACCATTTGAAAGACTTTTGACTCAAACATCTGTGGTCTTCTTGCCTGTCCCTGTCACTCCCCCATAGCCTCCGTTCACTGCTGAGAACAGGAAAAAGACCATTGATAAGATCTTGAAGTGTAAAGTCAACCTACCGCCCTACCTCACACTGGACGCCCGAGATATGATCAAAAAGGTAAAGACGCCCCCCGTCCCCCCCGTCCCCATCTCTCGTTATGTTTAAGAACATTTATCATCATAAGAATAGAGGTCAAGTCTCTCTCTCTCTCTCTCTACCTCTACCTCTACCTCTCTCTACATTTCCTTCATCTCTTTTTCTCTCTACATTTCCTTCATCTCTTTTTCTCCCTCTAATTTCAATTTAAGGGATTTATTGGCATGGGAAACATGTTTACATTGCCAAAGCATGTGAAATGTCATATGTGCAAATGGTTAAAGTACAGAAGAGAAAATAAATCAAACATGAATATGGGCTGTATTTACAATGGTGTTTGTTTTTCACTGGTTGGGTTTATCAAAATTGGATTTGTTTTCAAATTCTTTTTGGGTCTGTAATCTGAGGGAAATATGTATTTCTAATATGATCATACATTTGGCAGGTTAGGGAGGGCAGCTCAGTTTCCACCTCATTTTGTGGTCAGTGTGCACATAGCCTGTCTTCGCTTGGAGAGACAGGTTTTCCTACGGCAGTCTTTCTCAATAGCAAGGCTATGCTCACTGAGTCTGTACATAATCAAAGCTTTCCTTAAGTTTGTCAGTCACAGTGGTCAGGGCCAGATAGTATTCTAGTTTGCTCAGTTTTTGTGTTGTTAATTACTTGACACATTGGAAAGGATGATTTGGATGTGTCTAATTGTGTTGCTTTCCTGGGGGTCTGTTTGTGAACAGAGCAACAGCAGTGCTTGCTTAGGGGACTCTTCTCCAGGTTCTTCTCTCTGTAGGTGATGGCTTAGTTATGGAAGGTTTGGGAATCGCTTCCTTTTAGGTGGTTGTAGAATTGAATGGCTCTTTTCTGGACTTTGATCATTAACGGGTATCTGGCTAATTCTGACTCTGCATTATTTGTTGTTTTACATCGTAAAACGGAGGCATGTTCTGCATGCAGTGTCTCAATTTGCCGTTTGTCCCATTTTGTGAATTCTTGGTTGGTGTGCGGACCCCAGACCTCACAACTATAAAGGGCAACGGGTTCTATAACTGATTCAAGTATTTTTACCCAGATCCTATTTGGTATGTCGATTTTTGATGGCTTAGAAGGCTTCACAGCTTTGTGGAAGTTACCTGTGGCGCTGATGTTTAGGCAGAGGTGTTTGTGTGTAGTTTTCTGTGTGTGTAGTTTTTTTTGTGTGCTCTGGGGCAATGATGCCTAGATGGTATTTGTGGTCCTGGCAACTTTTTTTGGAACAACATTATTTTTGTTTTTGGACACCGATCATGGCCGATTACATTGCACTCCACGAGGAGACTGCGTGGCAGGCTGACTACCTATTACGTGAGTGCAGCAAGGAGCCATGGTAAGGTGCTAGCTAGCATTTAACGTATCTTATTAAAAAAAACAATCAATCTTAACATAACTACACATGGTTGATGATATTACTAGTTTATCTAGCTTGTCCTGCATTGCATATAATTGATGCGATGCCTGTTAGTTTATCATTGAATCATAGCCTACTTCGCCAAATGGTTATTTAACAAGCACATTCGCGAAAAAGCACTGTCGTTGCACCAATGTGTACCTAACCATAAACATCATCGCCTTTCTTAAAATCAATACACACGTATATATTTTTAAACCTGCATATTTAATTAATATTGCCTGCTAACATGAATTTCTTTTAACTAGGGAAATTGTGTCACTTCTCTTGCGATCATGGCACGCAGAGTCAGGGTATATGCAGCAGTTTGGGCCGCCTGGCTTGTTGCAAACTAATTTGCCAGAATGTTACGTAATTATGACATAACATTGAAGGTTGTGCAATGTAACAGGAATATGTAGACTTATGGATCCCACCCGTTAGATAAAATACGGAACGGTTCCATATTTCACTGAAATAATAAACGTTTTGTTTTCGCAATGATAGTTTCAGGATTTGACCATATTAATGACCTAAGGCTTGTGTGTGTGTTTTTATGTTATAATTAAGTCTATTATTTGATATTTGATAAAGCAGTCTGACTGAGCGGTGGTAGGCAGCAGCAGGCTCGTAAGCATTGATTCAATCAACTCCTGAGATTAGGCTGGTGTAACCGATGTGAAATGGCTAGCTAGTTAGCGGGGTGCACGCTACCCAAGCATCGTTACCCACGCTTCAATCGGTGACGTCACTCGCTCTGAGACCTTGAAGTAGTTGTTCCACTTGCTATGCAAGGACCGTGGCTTTTGTGGAGCGATGGGTAACGATGCTTCAAGGGTTGCTGTTGTCGATGTGTTCCTGGTTTTCGAGCCCGGGTATGGAGCGAGGAGAGGGACGGAAGCTATACCGTTACACTGGCAATACTAAAGTGCCTATAAGAACATCCAATAGTCAAAGGTATATGAAATACAAATGGTATAGAGAGAAATAGTCCTATAATTCCTATAACAACTACAACCTAAAACTTCTTACCTGGGAATATTGAAGACTCCTGTTAAAAGGAACCACCAGCTTTCATATGTTCTGAGCAAGGAACTTAAACGTTAGCTTTTTTACATGGCACATATTGCACTTTTACTTCTCCAACACTTTGTTTTTGCATTATTTAAACCAAATTGAACATGTTTCATTATTTATTTGAGGCTAAATAGATTTTATTGGTTTATTATATTAAGTTTAAATAAGTCTTCATTCAGTATTGTTGTAATTGTCATTATTACAAAAAGTTTTTTTATTTTTTTTAAATCGTCCAATTTCATCGGTTTCTGCCTTTTTGGTCCTCCAATAATCGGTATCGGCGTTGAAAAATCATAATCGGTCGACCTCTAGAAGAGGGTGGGGCTTAAGTTGCATCCCTGTCTCACCCCAGGCACTGTGGAAAGAATTTTGTTTTTGCCAATTTTAACCGCACACTTGTTGTGTACATGGATTTTATAATGTTGTATGTTTTTCCCCCAACACCACTTTCCATCAATTTTATATAGCAGACCCTCATGCCAAATTGAGTCAAAAGCTTTTTTGAAATCAACTAAGCATGAGAAGACTGCCTTTTTTGGGGTTTGTTTCATTGTCAATTAGGGTGTGCAGGGTCAATACGTGGTCTGTTGGTGATTTGGTAAAAAGCCAATTTGACATTTGCTCAGTACATTGTTTTGACTGAGGAAATGTATGAGTCTGCTGCTAATGATAATGCAGAGGATTTCCCCAAGGTTGCTGTTGACGCATATCCCACAGTAGATTTTGGGGTCAAATTTGTCGCCACTTTTGTGAATTGGGGTGATCAGACCTTGGTTACAAATATTGGGGAAGATGCCAGAGCTAAGAATGATGTTTAAGTATAGACAATTGGAATTTGTGGTCTCTATATTTTACCATTTAGTGTAGGATTGTTAGGTTCTAATTCTCAGAGTAAAAAACTCAACGGACATTATGAAAGCCTAACCAAGTTTATTCTTCCCAGAGGATCAATACAGCTGCGTTAGACAAAACATGTTTCCCCCACCACAAGTGTGTGTGCTAGATCGATATATATATATATACACACACACTCCAAATGAGGCACTCCTTCTTCTCTCCAATCCTTACATCTATTATGATTTGACAGGAAGACAAAGTAATAGGGTAATAAACCATCATTTCTCCCTTAAGGCATTCTGACCTGACCTCAAACCCTCATTTGCCTAATCCACAGATTTCCATCCGCATCCTCTATAGTAATCCTGTGACTTCCTCCCGTCCACCCAGCACATTCCAAAGCCATCTGGTGCCTACAGATAACCATTAACATCTGATGTAAAAAAATAAATAAATAAAAAACACTAGGATAGCAATGTTCCAAGTTTAACCCTGAATCCAATAGGATACCATCAACATCAGAGGCCTTTTTGGGTTGGAGAGTTTGTATTTTGTCCTGTAGTTCATTCAATGTAATTACCAGAACCCACTGGATTCTTCAGTCTTTAATAGTTGATTCTAAGATTTGTATTTGATCATGTATACGTTTTCACTGTTTGTTCTTTGTTATAGGGTCAAAAATATTGGAAAAGTAGGTGTTTGTCCCCCCGTGTGCTTAGGGAGTCACATTATTGTCCAGTTCTGGCATTTAGGTCCCCCTTCAGGATGGAGAAGCTGTCTTGATTAAATTATGGGGATTGTAGTGGGGGGGGGTATAGGTAGTACACAGGAGGACATTTTTCTGTTGAGATCATGTCCTTTTGAATTTCTAGCCAAATGTTCCTGATTTAATTTAACAGAGTGAGTTAGGTCTGCTGTATACCAAATGAGCATACTGAGTCCCTTCCCTGTTTGCCAGCAGCATACCACCCTGCATCCCACTGCTGTCTTGCTTCTGAAGCTAAGCAGTGTTGGTCCTGGTCAGTTCCTGGATGGGAGACCAGATGCTGCTAGAAGTGGTGTTGGAGGGCCAATAGGAGGCACTCTTTCCTCTCGTCTAAAAAAATATATCGATATGATTGGGGACACTGCCCTGTGTAGGGTGCCATCTTTCGGATGGGACGTTAAACGGGTGTCCTGACTCTCTGAGGTCATTAAAGATCCGATGGCACTTATCGTAAGAGTAGGGGCGTTAACCCCGGTGTCCTGGCTAAATTCCCAATCTGGCCTTCACACCATCACGGTCACCTAATCATCCCCAGTTTACAATTAACTCATTCATCCCCCACCTCTCCCCTGTAACTATTCCCCAGGCTGTTGCTGTAAATGAGAATGTGTTCTCAGTCAACATACCTGTTAAAATAACAGTCAATAACAATGACACCTGGTAGATGGGACTACCAGCTCTCTGTAACCTAGAGGGCAACCAGTGGGTCCATCTCTTCTATACCATGTTTCTTGTAGGATGACGATGTCTATATTTCTGATTTATTCGTTCCAGGTTCCTGTTCTTCTAGGCCAATGACCTCAGGCCTTGGATATTCCAGGATGAGAGAGTGAAGGCTTTGTGTTCCATAAAGTATCCAATGTTGTTAGTCGTGTGGTCTGGCCTCAGACCATTAAGTGTGATTATCTGGTACATGCCATTTGCTTGGGCTAGTGTAAGAATGGTGATTTGTGCCGTGTTTGCCTGCTCACGGTCTCTCTCTCTCTCTCTCTGTCTCTGTCTCTGTCTCTCAAATTTGTTGGCATGATGTAACAATGTACATATTGCCAAAGCTTACTTTGGATATTTACAATATGAAACTAATAAGAATCAAAATGGTCAACAGGACAACAGTAACAAGAATAACCAAGGGTCAAAATAACCATACATTGAACAATAAGCATTCAGTAGAGTGCAGGTTGATTGGTCTGTCAGACACTCTCCCTCGACTTATGGCAGGCAGCAATGTAGTGTGCTGCCAACCCACAGCTCTCTGCGTCCTCCCCCAACAGGACAGGTAGCCTACTCTCATCAGAGAGGTCTTTGAAACCTTGAATAAGGGTTTCAAATTTGGGGAAATTACACTCTAGTTGTTTTATATTTTTTGACACTTTGTCAGGAAATGCAGCTCTGTCTTGGGTTCTGCTGTTGTGCAGAGGTTGCACAGCCTTTCCTCTACGGGGAGCCAGGTTTTCCTGTGTCTACCCTTCTCAATGGCAAGGCTGTGCTCACTGAGACTGTACTTTGTGAATGTTTTGATCAGTAACTATGGTCAAATAGTTCGCCATGGTGTACTGTCGATTTAGGGCCAGATAGCACTGCATTTTGCTTGTGCTTGTGTTTCCCAATAAGCAATGTAGTTTAGTTGACTGTTGTAATTTGTTTTATTCTGATTGATTGGATGTTCTGGTCTTGATGCTTTAGTGTGTTAGAACAGGTTTGTGAACTCCGGACCAGCTGGATGAGGGGAATATTGTCTTTGCTCAGCTCTGCAGGGCTTGGTAATGATATGAGAGGGGGTCACTGTATTTTAGATGTTTCCTAAACTTAATTGCTCTTTTTTGAGTTTTTATTATTGGTGGATATTGGCTTAATTCTGCCCTGCGTGCATTGTTTGTACTTTCCATCAGGTCTGCATGATTTGTTTTTAATTTGAGGGCTTGAAGTTTCTTGTAGAGCTCCTGGTCAGTAATTGGGGAGTCCAATGGATTTTGATTGTCCTTTATAGCTTTTTCTAATCCATTCAACCTCTCAAATATTGAGCAATCTTTCCAGAAGTTGCTTGTGTTTATGGACTCCTCAATTAGTGTCAGCTGCTTGCTGTTGTACTGTGCTTTTGTTGGTTCTGAGTACGTTTATAGAGTTTTAAAGTCTCACAGTAATGAAGGTGTAATTCACCATTATTTTGGTCTCTGTTTTTGGCAGGATAGCGTTCTAAGTTTATTTCCTTATTTTACGATCTGCATCAAACCAGTTGTTATTCGTGATCTTTAAACAAAAAAAAAATATTGTCAATTTCAGTTGTGCTTCTTTTGATGTTTGCCTGAATATATAGTTGATGTTTTTTACTGCTAGATTGATGCCTTTTCTTATTACTGTGAGTGAATGTGGTATCCAGAAATGTATCTAAGAGTGTTTTGGATATTTTGGTTCCAGGTTGCTTTCTGGTATTCCTCTGCGCTGTTTTGGGCCCATCTGTATGAATTTCTGATGTTGTATAGCTTACTGGGCTGTGAATGTGTGCTTGTTTCCATGTCTATTCTTTTGAGGAACAGCGTGATTTGGCTGTGATCAGACAGAGGTGTTAGTGGCTTGACAGTGAATGAGCTGAGAGTGAAAGGGTCCATGTCTGTGGCCAAGAGGTGAGCAATAGGTGCTCTGGACCATCTCTACTCTCTGGACGGTTCTGGCTTGGAATATGTGGACAACTATAAATACCTAGGTGTCTGGCTAGACTGTAAACTCTCCTTCCAGACTCATATTAAGCATCTCCAATCCAAAATTAAATCTAGAATCAGCTTCCTATTTCGCAACGAAGACTCCCTCACTCGTGCTGCCAAACATACCCTCGTAAAACTGACTATCCTGCCGATCCTCAACTTCGGCGATGTCATTTACAAAATAGCCTCCAACGCTCTACTCAGCAAACTGGATGCAGTCTATCACAGTGCCATCAATTGTCACCAAAGCCCCATATACTACCCACCATTGCGACCTGTATGCTCTCGTTGGCTGGTCCTCGCTACATATTTGTCGCCAAACCCACTGGCTCCAGGTTATATATAAGTCTTTGCTAGGTAAAGCTCTGCCTTATCTCAGCTCACTGGTCACCATAGCAACACCTACCCACCCGCGCTCCAGCAGGTATATCTCACTGGTTATCCCCAAAGCCAACACCACTTTGGCCGCCTTTCCTTCCAGTTCTCTGCTGCCAATGACTGGAAAGAACTGCAAAAATCACTGAAGTTGGAGACTTGTATCTCCCTCACTAACTTCAAGCATCGGATGTCAGAGCAAGTTTACCGATCACTGCAGCTGTACACAGCCCATTTGTAAATAGCCCATCCAACCAACTACCTACCTCATCCCTAATATATATATATATTTTTATTTTTATTAAAACCTGTTCTTTTGCACCCCAGTATCTCTACTTGCACATCCTCATCTGCCCATCTATCACTCCAGTGTTAATTGCTAAATTGTAATTACTTTGCCAATATGGCCTATTTATTGCCTTACCTCTTTACTTCATTTGCACACACTGTATACAGATTTTTCTATTGTGTTATTGACTGTACGTTTGTTTATGTGTAACTGTGGTTTTTGTTGCACTGCTTTGCTTTATCTTGGCCGGGTCGCAGTTGTAAATGAGAACTTGTTCTCAACTAGCCTACCTGGTTTAATAAAGGTGAAATAAAATACATGTTAAAAAAGGTGAATCTCCTCAGTCCCTGTAACCTACCTACCTTCTCTGATTTTGATTTCTGCTGGAAATTCAAAAAGGGGGGGGGAGTATCTGTCTCTGGTGGTGGTGTTGCTATGGTTGCCACCAGTAAACAGTTGGAGCTAGGTGGTATGCTAGCTGACAAATTAGCAAATTTGAATTTAGCACGATTTAAGATTGACAGAGAGTTAAAAGACCAATGTGTTGACCAATGTCTTCCTGTGTTGATCTTCAGTTGTACGATCTCTCTCTTTACCTCTACCGCACGCTCTCTCTACCGCTCTCTTTCTTCTACCGCATGCTCTCTTTACCGCTCTCTCTCTACCGCGCGCTCTCTTTACCGCTCTTTATCACACTCTCGCTTTATTGCGCTCTACCTCTCCCTCTTTGCTCTTTACCGCACTCTCTCTATCTCGCTCTCTTTACCTCGCTCTCTTTACCCCTCGCTCGCTCTCTTTTTCTTTACTGCTCGCTCTCTCTTTACCCCTCGCTTGCTCTCTTTACCCCTCGCTTGCTCTCTTTACCCCTCGCTTGCTCTCTTTACCCCTCGCTTGCTCTCTTTACCCCTCGCTTGCTCTCTTTACCCCTCGCTCGCTCTTTTTCTTTACTGCTCGCTCTCTATTTACCCCTCGCTCGCTCTCTTTTTCTTTACTTCTCGCTTTACCCCTCGCTCGCTCTCTTTTTCTTTACTTCTCGCTCTCGCTTTACCCCTCGCTCGCTTTACCCCTCGCTCGCTCTCTTTACCTCGTTCTCTGTACCTCGTTCTCTGTACCTCGCTCTCTCTTTACCCCTCACTCGCTCTCTCTTTACCCCTCACTCGCTCTCTCTTTACCCCTCACTCGCTCTCTCTTTACCCCTCACTCGCTCTCTCTTTACCCCTCACTCGCTCTCTCTTTACCCCTCACTCGCTCTCTCTTTACCCCTCGCTCGCTCTCTCTTTACCCCTCACTCGCTCTCTCTTTACCCCTCGCTCGCTCTCTTTTTCTTTACTTCTCGCTCTCGCTTTACCCCTCGCTCGCTTTACCCCTCGCTCGCTCTCTTTACCTCGTTCTCTTTACCTCGTTCTCTGTACCTCGTTCTCTGTACCTCGCTCTCTCTTTACCCCTCACTCGCTCTCTCTTTACCCCTCACTCGCTCTCTCTTTACCCCTCGCTTGCTCTCTTTACCCTTCGCTCGCTCTTTTTCTTTACTTCTCGCTCTCGCTTTACCCCTCGCTCGCTCTCTCTTTACCCCTCACTCGCTCTTTTTCTTTACTTCTCGCTCTCGCTTTACCCCTCGCTCGCTCTCTCTTTACCCCTCACTCGCTCTCTCTTTACCCCTCACTCGCTCTCTCTTTACCCCTCACTCGCTCTCTCTTTACCCCTCACTCGCTCTCTCTTTACCCCTCACTCGCTCTCTCTTTACCCCTCACTCGCTCTCTCTTTACCCCTCGCTGCTCTCTTTACCCTTCGCTCGCTCTTTTTCTTTACTTCTCGCTCTCTCTTTACCCCTCACTCGCTCTCTCTTTACCCCTCACTCGCTCTCTCTTTACCCCTCACTCGCTCTCTCTTTACCCCTCACTCGCTCTCTCTTTACCCCTCGCTTGCTCTCTTTACCCTTCGCTCGCTCTTTTTCTTTACTTCTCGCTCTCGCTTTACCCCTCGCTCGCTCTCTTTTTCTTTACTTCTCGCTCTCGCTTTACCCCTCGCTCGCTCTCTTTACCTCGTTCTCTGTACCTCGCTCTCTCGTTACCCCTCGCTTGCTCTCTTTACCCCTCGCTCGCTCTCTTTTTCTTTACTTCTCGCTCTCGCTTTACCCCTCGCTCGCTCTCTTTACCTCGTTCTCTGTACCTCGCTCTCTCTTTACCCCTCACTCGCTCTCTCTTTACCCCTCACTCGCTCTCTTTACCTCGTTCTCTGTACCTCGCTCTCTCTTTACCCCTCACTCGCTCTCTCTTTACCCCTTACTCGCTCTCTTTACCTCGTTCTCTGTACCTCGCTCTCTCTTTACCCCTCACTCGCTCTCTTTACCTTGTTCTCTGTACCTCGCTCTCTCTTTACCCCTCACTCGCTCTCTTTACCCCTCGCTCGCTCTCTTTACCCCTCACTCACTCTTTACCCCTCGCTCGCTCTCTTTACCCCTCGCTCGCTCTCTTTACCCCTCACTCACTCTTTACCCCTCACTCACTCTTTACCCCTCGCACTCACTCTTTACCCTCGCACTCACTCTTTACCCCTCGCTCTCACTCTTTACCCCTCGCTCTCTCTCTTTACCCCCCTCACTCACTCTTTACCCCTCGCTCGCTCTCTTTACCCCTCACGCGCTCTCTTTACCCCTCACTCGCTCTCTTTACCCCTCGCTCTCTCTCTTTACCCCTCGCTCTCTCTCTTTACCCCTCACTCACTCTTTACCCCTCGCTCGCTCTCTTTACCCCTCACTCTCTCTTTTTCTTTTCCGCTCGCTCTCGCTTTACCCCTCGCTCTCCTTTTTGTAGCTGCTGAAGAAGAGTCCTTCTCAGAGGCTAGGCTCCAGTGCGGCAGACTGTAAAGACATACAGGTGATACACACACACACACACATCTCCCGTTCACTCCAACCCCCTTTGTTTTCTATTGACATCATACAGCTATATAATAGGCTTGTGTTTGATTCAGGAAGTAAACAGAAATGTCTACCTCCTTTGAATTGACTGGAATGAAATTGCCTCCAACCCTGCTTTGTTATGATCAGTGCTTATACGTTTTTCTGCTGGTTTCACAGAAGCATCCCTTCTTCAGACACATCAACTGGGACGACCTGCTGAATAAGAGGTGTGAGCCGCCCTACAAGCCATGCCTGGTATGACCTCTATTCTACTGTCACTGTCTCAATAGCTAAGATGTCCAATCTAAGCTGGGTCTTTTAAATAATTGAGGAGGTGCCTTTGTAAGGTTAACTGTGTCGTACCACTCCATGAGCACGGTTTCTCCATCCTGCTATCTGAGCATGGATACATGCACACAATAATATGATTGTGGATAGTCAGATTAATAGTTAATAGTTTGTTTAAAAACGCTTAAATGCTTTGCAAGAACAACGATTTCCCTAATAATCCTGGCTAACTGATGGGACAAATGCAGAAAATAGCCTATCAAAATAAACATTCTACAGAAGTCTATGAGATTCTGAGTTCAGACATATAAAGTTTATGAAAACTATAAGATGCAAAGTATTCAGACCACTTTACTTTTTCCACATTTTGTTACATTACAGCCTTATTCTATAATTGATACGTTTTTTTCTCCTCATCTACACACAATACCCCATAATGACAAGGCAAAAAAAAAGATTTTTTACAATAAAAAAAAATGAAATATTACGTTTACATAAGTATTCAGACCCTTTACTCAGTACTTTGTTGAAGCACCGAACGCAGTGATTACAGCCTCAAGTCTTTTCAGGTATGACGCTATAAGCTTGGGACACCAGTATTCGGGGAGTTTCTCCCATCCTGCTCTGCACGTCCTCTCAAGCTCTGTCAGGTTGGATGGAGTGCGTCGCTGCACAGCTATTTTCAGGTCTCTCCAGAGATGTTACATCAGGTTCAAGTCCGGGCTCTGGCTGGGCCACTCAAAAACATTCAGAGACTTGTCCAGAAGCTACTCCTGCACTGTCTTGGCTGTGTGCTTAATGTCGTTGTCCTGTTGGAAGGTGAACCTTCGCCCCAGTCTGAGGTTCTGAGCGCTCTGGTGCAGGTTTATCAGTGATTTCTCTGTACTTTACGCTGTTCATCTTTCCCTCGATTCTGACTGATCAAATCACATTTTATTTGGCACATACGTGTTTAGCAGATGTTTTTGCGGGTGTAGCGAAATGCTCATGGTTCTAGCTCCAACAGTACGGTAATATCTAACAGTACACACAATCTGAAGTAAAGGAATGGAATTAAGAATATATAAATATGAGTACAGTACTGGGCTATTTAGCTAAAGAGTCCCCATGTCGTGCGGGCAGGGCACGCGGGAGACGGGGGTTCAATTCCCCGATGGGGAGGAAGGAGTAGGCTGTCCTTGTAAATAAAAATGTGTTCTTAACTGACTTGCCTAGTTAAATAAAGGTTGCACAAAGTGCATACCATTTCTACACCCTAATTGTAGTCTATCCAACACCCAAATGAAGATTAAGTGAAAATACAAATCTCATTGATTAATCAAGAGCAGTCCCCATGCTTGTCTCAGAGCAGTGTGAAACGGTGCTGAAATAGTTGTAGAAGCAAAAGCCTAACTTCAATATGCTCTTTCATTAAATAAGACCTACACCACATAACAGCACATTACTCAACACTAGTGAGACACGTCGCCTACGGAAAGTCTACAGTATATCGAAAAATATGACGTTACTCTCCGCCAATAATTAGATATAGAGGATTGGAGGATATTTCTGTAATTCAGTGATATTTATTCCCATAGTAATTTATGGATCCTTAACTAAATAAACACCGGCATTTTGAAATGGTATTTTATATATATTTTATTTATTTATTATTTTTTATTAATGAAAGCATAAAGATGCCATTATTAGTTACATTGTTTGTTTGAACGTGCAGACTGGCACTAAGAACAGAACAGCGGGAACGTTTCCCTAGTCAGCTCCGTTATTAGTGCAATGCCCCTTAAATATTTTGACGGTATCTTTTTCAAATAACGTAAAATGAGCGAGGAAAAAGGACATTCTTGAACATGGGGTGAGACATTGTTACTACTTTGTAAATAAAAGCCCCCTTGTTATTTAGAATGATTTATTTCTGTTTTTAGAGGGAGAGAAACCAAAAACCTACAAACCTCCCAGTTGAGGCCGGCACAGGGATTGAACCAGCATCTGTGGCAACACGGCTTGCACTGCTATGCAGTGTCTTAGACCTTTGCGCCACTCAGGCGCTGTACAACGTGACCGGTCGTGAGTGGCCTACAGTACTACAGTAAGAGTAAAATAAAAACCTCAGAGGCAGTGGCTCGGGTGGTTGTTGTCCTTGATTATCTTTTTGGCCTTCCTGTGACATTGGGGGCTGTAGGTGTCCTGGGGGGCAGGTAGTTTGCCCCCTGTGATGCATTGGTCAGACCGCACCACACTCTGGAGAGCCCTGCGGTTGCGGGGCGTGCAGTTTCCGTACCTGGCGGTGATACAGCCCAACAGGATGCTCTCAATTGTGCATCTGTAGAAGTTTGAAGGTTTTAAGTGCCAACCCAATTTTTTTCAGACTCCAGAGGTTGAAGAGGCACTGTTGTGTCTTCTTCACCAGACTGTCTGTGTAGGTGGACCATTTCAGTTTGTCAATGATGTGTACGCTGAGGAACTTGAAGCTTTCCACCTTCTCCACTGCCGTCCCGTCGATGTGGATAGGGGGATGCTCCCTCTGCTGTTTCTTGAAGTCCACGATCAGCTCCTTTGTTTTGTTGATGTTGGGTGAGACATTATTTTCCTGGCACCACACTCCCAGGAACCTCACCTCCTCCCTGTAGGCTGTCTCCCACTCCCTGCTGCTGATAAACATCCCCACAGCCTGATGCTGCTGCCACCACCATGCTTTACAATAGGGATGGCTCCAGATTTCCTCCAGGTTTGGCGTTCAGGCCAAAGAGTTCCATCTTGGTTTCATCAGACCAGAGAATCTTGTTTCCCATGTCCTTTCCCCCCTTTTGGCGAACTCTGGCCACTCAACCATAAAGGCCTGAATGGTGGAGTGCTGCAGAGATGGCTGTCCTTCTGGAAGGTTCTTTCATCTCCGCATAGGAACTCAGGAGTTCAGTCAGAGTCACCATCGGGTTCTCGGTCACCTCCCTGACCAAGGCCCTTCTCAACCGATTGCTCAGTTTGGCCGAGCGGCCAGCTCTGGGAAGATTCTTGGTAGTTCCAAACTTTTTCCATTTAAGTATGATAGAGGCCACCCAGTTCTTTTGGACCTTCAATGCTAGATAAATGTTTTTGTACCCTTCCCCAGGTCTGTGCCTCAACACGATGCTGTCTCGGAGCTCTATGACAATTCCTTCGATCTCATGGCTTGATTTTTCTCTGACACGCACTGTCAATGATGGAACCTTATATAGACAGGTATGTGCCTTTCCAAATCATGTCCAATCAATGGAATTTACCACATCTCAAGGATGATCAATGGAAACGGGATGCACCTGAGCTAAATTTAGAGTTTCATAGCAACGGGTCTGAGTACTTATATAAGTAAGGTATCTGTTTTTTGTTTTTAATACCTTTGCAAAAGTATCTAAAAACCTGATTCAGCTTTATCATTATGGGGTATTGTATGTAGATTGAGGATTAAAACATTTGTTTTTTAAATAAAGTATTAAAATGTGGAAAAAGTCAATGGGTCTGAATACTTTCTGAATGCACTGTGGATTGTTTTTCCGAACTCACTTCTCTCGCGCATTAGACAGAGGCTTGCGCTGCTGGCACATGCACAGATCAAATACACCGATGGAACACCAATGAAGCTGTTTACATGTCCTAATAACTTGAACGATGGCTCAGAAAACCAGGTTTTATTTGGCGTATACTTACCTTGGTTTTGACCTTAAAGCTGATTGAAGTTAAGCAGAGTAAAGTGTTTACATGAGTATTGCCATACTACGTAATCGGTTCAATATCAAATTATTTGTGTGCATGTAAACATACTTTCTCCCACCATTTCTCTCTCTCTCCATTCAACATGTCCCCCCCCCTCTTTCTCCTCTCTCTCTCTCGCTTCACCCCCTGTAGCAGTCAGATGAGGACGTGAGTCAGTTTGACACGAGGTTCACCAAGCAGACTCCGGTGGACAGTCCTGACGACTCCACAATCAGCCACCAGCACGAACACGCCTTCGCTGTGAGACGATTACATTTTAGTCATTTAGCAGATGCTCTTATTCATAGCGACTTAGAGTAAGTGAGTGCATACATTTTCCGTACTGGTCACACATGGGATTTGAACCCAGAACCCTGGCAAGTATTATTGAACACGATCCGGTTCTCACCTGGAACAAAACACCGCTTATTCAGGTATTTCCCAAACAGAATAGAGTAGTGGAAGTGTTGCTAGAATTGCTTGTCATCCTATATAATTAATTAATGGATGTTGTCTGTCCAGGGTTTTACCTACGTGGCTCCCTCTGTGTTGGAGAGTCTAAAGGAGGGCTTCTCCTTTGAACCACGGACACGTCCCGTACGCAGACACAACAGCAGTCCACGCACCCCCATCAGGTGACACACACACATATGCATGGGCTTACACTCACTTACAGTGGGGAGAACAAGTATTTGATACACTGCCCATTTTGCAGGTTTTCCAACTTACAAAGCATGTAGAGGTCTGTCATTTTTATCACAAGTACACTTCAACTGTGAGAGACGGAATCTAAAACAAAAATCCAGAAAATCACATTGTATGATTTTTTTAAAGTAATTCATTTGCATTTTATTGCATGACATAAATATTTGATCACCTACCAACCAGTAAGAATTCCGGCTCTCACAAACATGTTAGTTTTTCTTGAAATGAAACGTTTAATCTGAAATCCAAAATGCTGGAGTACAGAGGCAAATTAAAAGGTTTAGCTTCTCTGTCCAAACAAATACTTAGGGGAGTGTATATACATACACACATTTGTACATGCACGCTGTAAACACACACACACATACACCATGATTGATATGCATTTCCCTTATCTAATGTCTCTTCCATTTCTTTCTATTATTGTTCATATTGTCGCTCCTCAGTCCTCTCAAGTTCTCTCTCCCCGGGTCATTCGCCAAGTCCACAGGAGGATCAGGGGGAGGAGAGAGCGAGTCGGACCTTCTCTCCCAGACCTCGTTCCGTCTCCCGCCAACAACCCCGCCCACCGACAACGGCGCCACACAGCCAATCAGCACACCAGGCCGGAACAAGAAGCAGAAGTGTAACCGGAGATGAACTGGAGTAAGCAGATTCGGGAGGAGTCTGGACTTTTGGCCGCGTTCCAGGCCGACTACTTTGCAGACGTGCCGCGCGCATCCGCCAATGGCTGATTGCCACGTCATCGACAGTTGGACGCATGTTGCTATACCATACGATGTGGGTAGCTGATATGTTTAACACCTATCCAGGTATTGTGACGTCTGGCAGACGACTGGTAGTCCGTCTGGAACGCGGCCGCTCTCAGGGGGCCTTGTGTTTCTCACAGGCTGGGTCCCAAACCCCCATACTGCACACTCGCTCCCTTCCCACAATACCCTCATTGACTCATTCCTTTAAGGTCTGAATAGGGGATGAGCTTAGTTGAAGAGCTACAGGGTGTGCAGCTTTTTTGTTCCAGTCAAGCACTAACACCTGATTCAGCTCCTGGTCTTGATGATTAGTTTAGTAGTATCAGGTGTGTTGGTGCTAGGCTGGTGCCCACCTCCACCTACCAGGGTTGTGACTAGAGGGAGTACAGCTACAACCGGACGTGACTTTTCGTTGCAGGTTAGGAGAGCATTTTAGTTAATCCCAACCCTTTTCTTAACCTTAATTCCTAACCTGCCACGTTAATGATCCTAACCTGCTGCATAAATGTCACTTTCAGTCGTAGCTGTACACCCTCTAGTCAGAATCACCTACCAGGGGTGGGGTCAATATCTGTTTACTTCCTGAATTGACTTGAAATGGAATTGACCCCAACCTTTCCTACGCTACCAGAGGACCAGCCACTGCTTTTCCATGGCCAGTTGCCACAGAGCCACAAAGGGAAGTCAACCAGGGTTTAGGGAACAGGTTGGATTATCAGTTTGGGATCCAGCCACTTCACTTGACATTTTTCTCAACTTGCCACATAAGCAAAGAGACCACCAACTACTGCCAAAGCATTTGACATTGCCATTATCAAGATGTTAAAAGGTCGATTTTGGGCAAAATGAACAAATCAAATCAAATTTATTTATATAGCCCTTCGTACATCAGCTGATATCTCAAAGTGCTGTACAGAAACCCAGCCTAAAACCCCAAACAGCAAACAATGCAGGTGTAAACAGCTTTAAACTGTATAACTGATCAATGTGCCATCATACCAGGTTATTTAATTATTGATTTTTTTAAATTGATGAATAAGATATTTGACTATAGATGTGCCATTTCTTACTGATCTCTACAGTTTCCGGCCAAAATCAAGTCATGTGAAATGATGTCCACATGTACTGGAAGAGTTATATGCTCGCGTAGCTAATGAACGAGCAACGTTGTTTGCGGCACGCCTGACCACAATAACACAATGAACCACCAAAGGTACGGCCCATTCCTGTTTGAAAATTGAGGAATAGGCAGAGTTGGACCGTATTTCACGCCCAAAGTCGACCTTTAAAAGGTTGATTTTTAGACTAGTGATCATTGTCATAACGCAGGAATGAAAGTATTGAATGACTCACATTTCTAAAAACACTGTATAAAACACTCTGCTTAAGATCATCTTTAAAATACTAAAAAGATGAGTATTTTTGATTATGAAAGCGACCACATTTCTACATAAGCTCGTATTACAGCTGTAAAGCAATCCGACTCATTTGAGTCCTATGTGTCTGAAGCGAAGTTGATTTAGCCTTTTATTTTTTAACAAGCACTCATACCATAACATTACTCATATCATGTAGAACCATAGATCTACGGAGTTCTAGCAAACTATTGTACATGTGGGCAGACCTGGGTTCAAATAGTATTTGTTTTCTTCCTTGAGCTAAAGTTTCACTTGATTTGAGCTTGTCTGGCGCATTGGGACCAATGGAATAGTCCAAACGCCATCCATCCATCCAAAGAAAATTGATACAGTTTGATTTTGAACCCAGGTCTTGTGCCAACATGGCACCCATTCACATTCTTCCAACTGAAACAGTTTGCCCGAACTCTGTTTATCCGTGGCTCTTTCATCAACCATCCTGTCATACTGTTGTGAGAACTAGCTTTGGAAGACAAGACCTCTATCATTGAAAGTCATATTTGGGTCTGGGGGAGGGAAATAATATTTTCATAAAAAAAAAATAGTATTATTTAATGGACTGATGACATGTTCCGGATCTAAGTGGAATGTTTTTATCAGTTTTTATTTTATTTCCTGCGGCTAATGTGGTTGTGAGGAAAATAGGTTTGCAGAATCCTGAAGAATAAAGACATTGAATGTCTGAACTCGATGGTATGAATGTGCTATTAATTGTGGTTTAATGCCATGTCTGTCTGGCTGTCACAGGAATTGAACAGCAGCCTCCGTAGTCCAGATGTAATGTAGGATATATTTCCCTAACTGTGTGCAGTTGACCTGTGGGTCAGTCCTAATAATTAGTTCATTTCAACACAACGATAAACAATCGCTGAAAAGTCTCTTTCACACAAACGGTTGTGGCCAAACACACTGAGTATACCAAACCTTAGGAACACCTTCCTACTATTGAGTTGCACCCTTTTGCCCTCAGAACAGCATCAATTCGTCTAGGCATGGACTCTACAAGGTGTTGAAAGCATTCCACAAGAATGCTGGCCCATGTCGACTCCAATGCTTCCCGCAATTGTGTCAGCTTGGCTTAATGTCCTTTCGGTGGTGGACCATTTTTGATACACATGGGGAAAAAAACAGCAGCGTTGCAGTTCTTGGCACAAACCATTCACCTTCTGAATGAAACGCATACACAAAGTATCAATTGTCTCGAGGCTTAAAAATCCTTCTTTAACCGGTCTCCTCCCTCCATCTACACTAATTGAAGTGGATTTAGTGACATCAATATGGGATCATAGCTTTCACCTGGTCAGTCTCATGGAATGCACAGGTGTTCTTTGTGTTTTGTATACTCAGTGTATTTTGGCGCCTTTGCACTTCCATGGAGCAGAATGTAATGTTCTCTTTACTAAACTGATTGAATGGATATTTTAAACCAGTCGGCACCTGCAACTTACCACAGGTGAGAAATGACAAACAAGAATCACTTACCTTCACCCAAATTCATTTTAATTTAGAATAGTTTAGTCCAGGACATGTTTTACTTTGAAGTGCAGATCTTTTTTATTTTTTAGGTGCAGTTTTAAATCAAACAAATACAGAGTTGAACAAAGTTTTTCAATTTCAACTTATTTTAAAAGAATTTGTGAATTGTGCAAAAGGTGCCAATATTTGACCTCATCTGTAATCTAGTAGGGGGTCTGTCAGTTAATTAAAACACAAATGTAACATGGATTACCAAAAACCTACAGTGGGGCAAAAAAGTATTTCGTCAGCCACCAATTGTACAAGTTCTCCCACTTAAAAAGATGAGAGAGGCCTGTAATTTTCATCATAGGTACACTTCAACTATGACAGACAAAATGAGGGGGGGAAAAATCCAGAAAATCACATTGTAGGATTTTTGAATGAATTTATCTGCAAATTATGGTGGAAAATATCACCAGTTTAACCCCTTCCTCCCTCTTTCATTAGAGTGCTGTGAGGTCAAGTTTCTCTCTCACTTTTCTCCTCTGGGGATTTCCCCTGTTCCCTCTTCTTCACCACCCTCCTTCCATCAGTCCTCTCCTTTCATGTTATCTTGGCCTCCTCATCCTCTAGGTTCTTGGCTCTCGTTGAGGTCAAATACCTTCTAAACTGGAGTAGTCATCTGAGGAATCTCCATCATCCTCCTCCCTCTGTCCCCCTCTCACTCCAACAGCAGCCTCTCCACTCTTCCCATCGTCCCCCACCACCACTCTCTTTCCGGGCCAGAGGCGGAACCCCAGCCCTCATGTGCTCTGACCCCAATAACAGTCAGAGCTGACCTGGCCTGAGTGGCGAGTGTTCCACTTGTAGAAGAACAGTACGATAATCAATAGGAGAAGAATAATGAGGACCACGACCACGATGGAACCCATATTTAACTGAACAGATGTGGGTTGAGTACGGGATGGAGAAGTTGATGTGGTGTGGAGGGTCTTGGGAAGAGATATGGATTGTCTGTGTAGGGGGTGGGAGTGATGTGTTCTTTTCAGTCTGCTGCGTTTAGCTACCTGATGTTGCAGATGTCTATCTGTGGATGTACCATTCGGAGAGTCTGTTGTCATGACAGTATGATGACCATGCATTCCTCTGTCATGCTTCTGGTGCGGATTGTTCAGTGGAGTTCCTGGTTTCATTCAAATGTCCATCTCTCACGCTCGTCTTTTCAGTTTGTGTGTCACTGTAGGAAGTTCCATCAGAGGCAGGCATGGCTTCATGGACAAAGATCAGGACGTCCAAACAGAGCGTGCTCAGAGCCAGGGTGATATTGGCCTTCATTGTGACTGAGAGAAATGGCGGATTAGGTGATGTCAGCCTAACATGATGGGTGATAGGAAGAAATTGAACACATGCCTAAATTACTCATGAGGTGGAGAATGAGAACAAGAAACGGAACACTAAAATAGGTTAGAACTTATTTGCTACTTTAAGTGTACAATAAAAGGGACTTACAATAAAACGGATATTATGTTCTGATTTATTTCATGCATCGGGAAAACAAAGGTGTGCTAGCACACACGCACGCACCGACACACACAGGAAATGGCGGTGTGCCTCAGAAGCTGCTGTGACTCACCTGTAAACAATTGTTGGAAAAATGACTTGTGTCATACAAAGTAAATGTCCTAACCTACTTGCCACAACTACAATTTGTTAACAAGAAATTTGTGGAGTGGTTGAAAAACTAGTTTTAATAACTAACCTAAGTGTATGTAAACTTTGCAACAATTGTTTACAGTTTATTTAATTTATAATTCACTGTATTACAATTCCAGTGGGTCAGAAGTTTACATACACTAAGTTGACTGTGCATTGAACACTTGCACTATATACTTTTAATGAAATCTCAACTGCAAGATACTGTAATTGTAATATAATTTGCTTGTGCTATTGGATGAAGCACAGTGATAACACACTTAGTTTTATAAATACAAAAAATATATATTTTTAACTTTGTTGTGCTTTTAAATGGTTGAAACCACAGAGATAACATATTTTAATGACAACTTTACCAAAAAATCAGACATTGTTTTTCAATTTGAATTTGGTTGTACTTTTAGCTCAGGGGTGGGGAACCTTTTTGCCATCAAGGGCCATTTGGATATTTATAAATTCATTCAGGGGCCATATTATTAAAATTAGCTATTTTCTGCTTTATTCATGTTTTAATGTGACTTTAAATCACTGGCATTGGTTTTATAGTTTAAATATGACTTATGATGTTTCTTGTGTCTGAGTATTTAGAAATGCGCTAGTCTTATTTAAATAAATATTAGTATTGTAAATAATGTTATATTATGATTACTTGTTCAAACTCACCTCTAATGCCATTGCTGAAACTGCTTATCTTTTGACGAGGCGTTTGATGTCAGCTTGCAGTGAAGATGACGCTACCAGCAGCTGGTTTTCCAGGTTTCTTTTCATTTTGACATTATGGATTATTTTGTGTAGATCAAATACAAAAAAAAATCTAATTCCATTTCAATCCCACTTTGTAACAGAACAAAATGTGAAAAAGTCCAAGGGGTGTGAATATGATAGGCACTGTTTAATGCTTTGTGTCACACAAATGACTAAGGTATGGGCATTGGTCCCCACATGAAACACTGTTTATATGTACACTACTGTTAGAAAGTTTAGGGTCACTTAGAAATGTCTTAATTTTCGATAGAAAAGCACATTCTTTGTCCATTTAAAATAACATCACATTGATCAGAAATACAGTGTAGACATTGTTTGTTGTAAATGACTATTGTACCTGGAAACGGCAGATTTTTAAATGGAATATCTTCATAAGCGTACAGAGGCCCATTATCAGCAACCATCACTCCTGTCTTCCAATGGCACGTTGTGTTAGCTAATCCAAGTTTATCATTTTAAAAGGCTAATTGATCATTAGAAAACTCTTTTGCAATTATGTTAGCACAGCTGAAAACTGTTGTTCTGATTAAAGAAGCAATACAACTGGCCTTCTTTAGACGAGTTGAGCATCTGGAGCATCAGCATTTGTGGGTTTGATTACAGGCTCAAAATGTCCAGAAAAAAATAACGTTGTTCTGAAACTCAACAGTTTATTCTTGTTCTGAGAAATGAAGGCAATTCAATGAGAGATATTGCCAAGAAACTGAAGATCTCGTACAACGCTGTGTACTACTCCCTTCACAGAACAGCTCAAACTGTCTCTAACCAGAATAGAAAGAGGAGTGCGAAGCCCCGGTGCATAACTGAGCAAGAGGACAAGTACATTTGAGTGTCTAGTTTGAGAAACAGATGCCTCACAAGTCCTCAACTGGCAGCGTCATTAAATAGTACCCGCAAAACACCAGTCTCAATGTCAACAGTGAAGAGGCGACTCTGGGATGCTGGTCTTCTAGATAAGAGTTCCTCTGTCCAGTGTCTGTGTTCTTTTGCCCAGTCTGAGATATGGCTTTTTCTTTGCAACTCTGCCTAGAAGGCCAGCATCCTTTCAACAACAGGGACATTTCTAAGTGACCCCAAACTTTTGAACGGTAGTGTGTATATACACTGCTCAAAAAAATAAAGGGAACACTTAAACAACACAATGTAACTCCAAGTCAATCACACTTCTGTGAATCAAACTGTCCACTTAGAAAGCAACACTGATTGACAATATATTTCACATGCTGTTGTGCAAATGGAATAGACAACAGGTGGAAATTATAGGCAATTAGCAAGACACCCCCAATAAAGGAGTGCTTCTGCAGGTGGTGACCACAGACCACTTCTCAGTTCCTATGCTTCCTGGCTGATGTTTTGGTCACTTTTGAATGCTGGTGGTGCTTTCACTCTCGTGGTAGCATGAGACGGAGTCTACAACCGACAGAAGTGGCTCAGGTAGTGCAGCTCATCCAGGATGGCACATCAATGCGAGCTGTGGCAAGAAGGTTTGCTGTGTCTGTCAGTGTAGTGTCCAGAGCATGGAGGCGCTACCAGGAGACAGGACAGTACATCAGGAGACGTGGAGGAGGCCATAGGAGGGCAACAACCCAGCAGCAGGACCGCTACCTCCGCCTTTGTGCAAGGAGGAGCAGGAGGAGCACTGCCCGAGCCCTGCAAAATGACCTCCAACAGGTCACAAATGTGCATGTGTCTGCTCAAATGGTCAGAAACAGACTCCATGAGGGTGGTATGAGGGCCCGACGTCCACAGGTGGGGGTTGTGCTTACAGCCCAACACCGTGCAGGACGTTTGGCATTTTCCAGAGAACACCAAGATTGGCAAATTCTCCACTGGCACCCTGTGCTCTTCACAGATGAAAGCAGGTTCATACTGAGCACATGTGACAGAGTCTGGAGACGCCGTGGAGAACATTCTGCTGCCTGCAACATCCTCCAGCATGACCGGTTTGGCGGTGGGTCAGTCATGGTGTGGCATGGCATTTCTTTGGGGGCCCGCACAGCCCTCCATGTGCTCGCCAGAGGTAGCCTGGCTGCCATTAGGTACCGAGATGAGATCCTTAGACCCCTTGTGAGACCATATGCTGGTGCAGTTGGCCATGGGTTCCTCCTAATGCAAGACAATGCTAGACCTCATGTGGCTGGAGTGTGTCAGCAGTTCCTGCAAGAGGAAGGCATTGATGCTATGGACTGGCCCGCCCATTCCCCAGACCTGAATCCAATTGAGCACATCTGGGACATCATGTCTCGCTCCATCCACCAACGCCACGTTGCACCACAGACTGTCCAGGAGTTGGCGGATGCTTTAGTCCAGGTCTGGGAGGAGATCCCTCAGGAGACCATCCGCCACCTCATCAGGAGCATGCCCAGGCGTTGTAGGGAGGTCATACAGGCACATGGAGGCCACACACACTACTGAGCCTCATTTTGACTTGTTTTAAGGACATTACATCAAAGTTGGATCAGCCTGTAGTGTGGTTTTCCACTTTAATTTTGAGTGTGACTCCAAATCCAGACCTCCATGGGTTGATAAATTTGATTTCCATTGATAATTTTTGTGTGATTTTGTTGTTAGCGCATTCAAGTATGGAAAGAAAAAAGTATTTAATAAGAAGAATAGTTCCTGTTTCTCTGTCCTGCTGCAGTCTGTCTCGGAATCTTCCTTTGAATTCTGTGATGATCTCACCTCTGATGAAATGATTCTCAACTATTGAGGTGTTTGGAATGACTGACGAGTTTTTATTTAGTTTAAGTTTTATAAAAAACATTTCTTTTTTTGTATATTATTTAGTTTTAGTGTTAGGGACAGAAAGACATGTATTTATGTGATAATTTTTGTGTTTTCGGGGATGTCACTTCTTGCCTTTGTGGGGCTGTAAATGCATAAGGATATGGGGCAGATCACAGGTTAGGTTAAGTTTAAAGGTATACTCAGTCAGATGAAGTACACACACAAAGTACACTATATTAGTGGGTTAATTTCAACAACAGCCAGGGACCGGTTTCCCAAAAGCAAACTTCAGTTCATTGTTCGTAAACTTTAGTCTGCAGCATTGTTAAATCTCCAAGCTGTTTAACAAAACCATGTCTCCAACGTAGTTCCCCATATCACACACCCACAAACTGTAAATATACTGTGTGTACATGTTCCTGGAGCAGTTTTTCACCTGTATGTATTTGTATGATTAAAGTTCGTCAAAATATGATATTCTAATTCTAAAGGGAATAAGTTCCAAGATGCTGTCTCTATCCAAGGCTTTTATGTCCATCCGTTGCCTCCATATTTGAGTTACCTTTCATTTATGAGTATGGCGAAGACGGTATGTAGAAAGTTGAGCTCCGCTCCGTTGTTTTGTGACATTACGTCACAATCCTCATTACATTTACATTTAAGTCATTTAGCAGACGTCCCCCTCCTCCTCCTGTTGCTCTGCAGACGCCTCTTATAGAGCGACTTACAATACAAGTCTAACTGTATAAAGGGCCTTCTAAATGCATATGGATCGAACTGTGTGAAAATCAGACTCCAATATTTTTACATCTCAGTATCTTAACGTATTTTGTACCATACTGCTGGCTACCTACTTGGCGCTAAATGTTCTGAATGTTTACTTTGATAGCTAATGAGGCGTGAAATGACGAACGTTACCATGAGCAGTCAAAACAAAGCGGTGACTATTACATTTTCATGTACAGGATCTGGATGCATGTACATTTATAATAGATTCTAACTTGAACACCTACACCGTGGGCTTCATTGCCGGCTATGTTTTAGTGTATTTACTGTGTTGAAAAACTATTTTCATCACGCTATCGCTGAACCAGTGGAGTACGGCTCATAATGAATGGAACGGAGTCAATGGAATGGTATCGATCAAACACATGGAAACCATTCCACAAATTCCGCTCCAGCCATTACCACGAGCCCGTCTTCCCCAATTCCTCCTTGAATTCGTAGTAGGCCCTGCCTCTGGTTCTCTCACCCTGAGCAGAAACCCCACGTGCCACCAACGTCTTGTGCTCTGAATTTACCTGGTTGTTGTACTCCTATCTTGAGCCTTTTTGTCTCCTGGTCTGGTACTGAACAAATTGAAAATTGTTCTGGTGATGTGTGACTCTGTTCTGTGTAGCTGATCCTGTGTATGTTAAACTATAAGATCACATTGTGTGATGTATTAAATGTGTTTTTTGGCCTGGTGCCCTTGTTGTGTTTAGTTATGATTCTGCTTCCTGGTGAAGACGGAGCTGGAGGAATGTCAATTCATACATAGTCTGATTCTAACTTGTTGACGCTACACTTTGTGCGTTTTTTGCCAGACAATAAAAGTGCTGGGGAACTCTTCCAGAACTTGATGATCCTGTGTGTGCGGTGTCAGACCTGAAAAACAAAACACCAACTCCACACTGTTCAGTCTCTTGATTTACCAGCCAGGTTAGTTTGCTAAAACTAATACAGCTTTTGAACTTGGCTGTAGTTAAATGAGACTTGCTTCAGGCTGTGCAAGATGGTAAGCCGAACACGAGTGCCATGGTCCTGATGTATAATAGCTCGCTTATCAAGACTGCTTTTTGCACTGAGACTGCAGTTTCATTTTCCACTGAAATGGCGTTGCTTTTATCAAGTAAAAACGTTACTTTCTCATGAGCGTCCAAATGATTGTTCCACGTAAAAAATATAAAAACTTTAGCAAAAGAAAGCAACTGCTGAAACACCCAGAGACAAGTAGCTTCTATATCAGTGGGGTAATTTCAACAACAGCCAGGGACCGGTTTCCTCAGTTCATTCTCCCAAGTGGTCATTGTTAAATCTCCAAGCTGTTTCCCCCTTACCCATATGTCACACCCACAAACTGTTGAATTCCATGCTGTCACAGTTTTCACCAGTATTTTTGAAGTTCTCAACATCCTTATTCATTAAAGGGAATAAGTTCGCTGTCTCTCCAGGTTCCCTTGCCTCCATATTTGAGTTACCATCAATGAGTTGATGCCTTGAGTTAAGCTCCTTTTTTGTGACATTACGTCTCATCCTCATCACAGTTACATTTGTCATTTAGCAGACTTTCCAACCTCCTAACGTCTAAACCTTTAAATGCATATTCCTCTGTGAAAATCCTCCTTTTTCCATCTCAGTATCTAACGTATTTTGACCTCACCCTCTCACCTTCCCCCTAAATGTTCTGAATGGCAGGCTAATAGGCGTGAAATGACGAACGTTTACCTCAGTCTTTACTAGATGCTGTTCTTCCACTATCCTCATTGCAACTCCCCTCCAAGTCAACACCGTGGGCTTACGATCACTACCTTGTATCCTTTTCCCTCTTGCTCTCATCCAACACCTCCCACACTGCCCTAATGAATGGAACGGAGTCAATGGTATCGATCAAACACGAAACCATTCCACGTCCCAACCATTACCACGAGCGTCTTCCCCAATTAAGGTGCCACCAACGTCTTGTGCTCTGAATCTCCTGGTTCTTCCATCCTATCATCTTTCCCTACTGAACAAATTGAAAATGGTTCTGGTGAACCTATCTGATGTGATGTCTGCACATTGTGTTATCATACCCTATCTCCTCCCTCTCTGCATGATTTGACGGAGCTGGAGGAATGTCCATAATAGTCCTCCAGGCCGGCTACACTTTGTGCCTGCCAGACCCTCCCAGAACTTGATGATCCTGTGTGGCGTGTCAGATGACACCAATCCACACTGTTCAGTCTCACAGATTTACAGCCAGGTTAGGGCAAAACTAATACAGAGCGGAATGGAGTTAAAAGACTTGCTACAGGCTGTGCAAGATGGTGCGGACCTGGCATCTTTTCACTGCTCCTGCCTCTCTACATTTTGCTCCTCTGTCTCTGCATCTTGAGTCACAAGGAGCAACTTTCCAGACTGAAACACCCTGTAAATGTATCAAGGCATATTCTGCCTCTAACCCATTAGGAAGCTGTTTGCCACGTTCTCTCTCCCTCCTGAATTTCCCCCTCCTGAACGGACCATCTTCTGCAGATGAGCTCTACAGTTGTCAAGGTACCATTTTCAGCAAGCAGTGTGGTGCCAGGAGACATCCTCTCCTCGTTTGCCAAGTCAAATGGTCATGCACCGCTGAAAATTCTGCTGACACTGCCCTTCCCTGTGCTAGAGCTGACCTCTTGGTCTCCACATCACCAAAAAACTCTGGTCGATCATCAAGATGAACCAATCTCAAATCCACATACACCCAAACGAGGGCACTTGTGTTCTAGTTCCACAATGCAGTGGCCTGCAATTCCAAAACTCTGTCTTATACACACTGAGGGAATAGTACATAAGGATATATGAATGAGTGATGCTACAGAGCAGCATACAGCCCAGTCAAAACTGTAGACAAAGCAAAGTGGCATAGTTAAAGTGGCTAGTGCCATAAGGATGCAGTCGATGATGGTGGAACAAAGATGAATAATGTAGGGTACGCCAGGACATTGTTTAAAGCTAGTGATATTTACATCATTTCCATCAATTCCCATTATTAAAGAGGCTGGAGTTGGGTCAGTGTCAAACCCCAGCCCTCTTTAGTGGTGGCTGAACAGTCTGATGGCCTTGAGGATAAGTTTTTCAATCCTCGGTCCCAGCTTTGATGCACCTGTACTGACCCCCTTCTGGATTTAGATGCACTATTGTAAAGTGACTGTTCCACTGGATGTCATAAGGTGAATGCACCAATTTGTAAGTCGCTCTGGATAAGAGCGTCTGCTAAATGACTTAAATGTAAATGATGTATGTAAATGCATTCATGTGCTCCTCGTAGTGGTGCGGAAAGTCCAATACATCTTGAGTCACAAGGACTCAGCGAATTTGTCAGCCTCCTGAGGTTTGCTGCAGATGCTGAAACATTCCCTGTATGCTGAGGTACTGTTCCATCGATGTGGATAGGGGGGTGTTCCCTCTGCTGAGAAGCAATCATCTCCTTAGTTTTGTTGACGTTGAGTGTGAGGTTATTTTCCTGACACCACACCGAGGGCCCTCATCTCCATGTAGGCCGTCTCATCGTTGTTGGTAATCAAGCCTACCACTGTTGTGTCGTCCGCAAACTTGATGATTGAGTTGGAGGCATGCGTGGAGAACGTGGGTGAATAGGGAGTACAGGAGAGGGCTCAGAACGCACCCTTGTGGGGCCCAACAATACCTACAGTTCCTTGCAAACGTATTCACCCCCTTGGCATTTTTCCTATTTTGTTTTCTTACAACCTGGAATTAAATGGATATTTGGGGGGTCTGTATCATTTGATTTACACAACATTCCTACTACTTTGATGATGCTAAATATTTTTTAAGAACGGAAAACTATTCACCTCCCCAGTCAATACTTTGTAGAGCCACCTTTTGCAGCAATTACAGCTGCAAGTCTCTTGGGTTATGTCTCTATAAGCTTGGCACATCTTGCCATTGGGATTTTTTCCCATTCTTCAAGGCAAAACCTCTCAATCTCCTTCAAGTAGGATGGGTTCCGCTGGTTTTAAATTTAAAATGTAAATAGTTTCCCTTAAACCACTCAAATGTTGCTGTAGCAGTATGCTTAGGGTTATTGTCCAGCTGGAAGGTGAACCTCGGTCTCAGTCTCAAATCTCTGGAAGACTGAAACAGGTTTCCCTCAAGAATTTCCCTATATTTAGCACAATCCATTATTCCTTCAATTCTGACCAGTTTCCCAGTCCCTGCCGATGGAAAAACATCCCCACAGTATGATGCTGCCACCACCATGCTTCACTGTGGGGATGGTATTCTCGGGGTGATGAGAGGTGTTGGGTTTGCGCCAGACATAGTGCTTTTCTTGATGGCCAAAAAGCTGAATTTTAGTCATCTGACCAGAGTACCTTCTTCCATATGTTTGGGGAGTCTCCCACACGCCTTTTGGCAAACACCAAACGTGTTTGCTTATTTTCTTCTTTAAGCAATGGCTTTTTTCTGGCCACTCTTCGGTAAAGCACAGCTCTGTGGAGTGTATGGTTTAAAGGAGTCCTATGGACAGATACTCCAATCTCCGCTTTGGAGCTTTGCAGCTTTGCAGCTCCTTCAGGGTTATCTTTGGTCTCTTTGTTGCCTCTCTGATTATTTCCCTCCTTGCCTGGTCCGTGAGTTCTGGTGGGCGGCTCTCTCTTGGCAGGTTTGGTATGGTGCCATATTCTTTCTATTTTTTTATAATGGATTTAATGGTGCTCTGTGGGATGTTCAAAGTTTATTTTTATTTTTTTATAACCCAACCCTGATCTGTACTTCTCCACAACTTTATCCCTGACCTGTTTGGAGAGCTCTTCATGGTGCCGCTTGCTTGGTGGTGCCCCTTGCTTAGTGGTGTTACAGACTCTCGGGCCTTTCAGAACAGGTGTATATATACTGAGATCATGTGACAGATCATGTGACACTAAGATTGCACACAGGTGGACTTTATTTAATGAATTATGTGACTTCTGAAGGTAATTGGTTGCACCAGATCTTATTTAGGGTCTTCATTGCAACGTGGGTGAATACATACATGTTTTTTATTGTTAAGAATTTGTTTTAACAAGTATTTTTTTCATTTCACTTCACCAATTTGGACTATTGTATGTATGTCCATTACATGAAATCTAAATAAAAAATCCATTTAAATTACAGGTTGTAATGCAACAAAATAGGAAAACGACAAGGGGATGAATACTTTTGCAATTCACTGTATTCCCCCTCGGGAGAATGAAAAGATTTGGCATGGGTCCTTAGATCCACAAAAATGTATACAGCTGCACCATTGTTATTGTTATTTTGTTGCTCTTGTATTAATTATTTTAAACTTGAGTTTATTTTGTCAATATTTTCTGAACTTTTTTCTGAACCAACTCTTGTTGGTTAAGGGCTTGTAAGTTAGCGTTTCACAGTAAGGCATACCTGTTGTATTCCGTGCATTTGACAAATACAATTTCTCTCAGCCAATCATCAGTCATTTGTGTGAGTGCCATGCTTGTTGAATGACATTCCCTATAAGCGTTCTGAAAGTCTAAAGTTTTACTTATGGTTGGTAACAGGTTGATTGGTCGGCTCTGAGCCTTGTAAAGGGGGCTTTACTATTATTGGGTTGTGGAAAGACCTTTTCTTCCTTCCAGGCCTGAGGGCACACGCTCTCTAGTAGACTTAGGTTTGAAGAAATGACAAAAAGGAGTGGCAATATCGTCCGCTATTATCCTCAGTAATTTTGATAGGCAACCATGTTTTCTTTTCTCACTTCTCCCACACTCACTTTACGGATTTCAAAATTACAACACTTGTCTTTCATAATTTGATCAGTTATACTTGGATGTGTGGGTGTCAGGGTTTGTTGCTGGCATTTCATGGCAAAGTTTGCTAATCTTGCCAGTGAACAAAATCATTTCAGTAATTGGGTTTTTTGAAGAATGGAATGAATTCAATGAATTATGGAGCTGAGTTTCCCTTTTTGCACAACACTTCTCAGCTTCCAGGACGTTGGCCAATCGGTTATGCAGCCATTCTTATTTGCCACTCCTTTTGCCTCATCCCTCTCAACCATAATATTTCATTTTTCTCATCAATCCATTGGGATTTGACAGTTTTTACAGTCATTTTCTTAATTGGTTAATTTCATAAATGTGTCAAGTGCAGCATCTGGTTGCTCCTCATTACACACAAATATATACAACAAATATTTACCACAAAACTTCTTGCAGGACCTCTTATACACTATATTAGGCCCAACCTTTGGAACTTTGGTTTTCCTAGATATGGCTTCTATATTGTGGTCACTACATCCGATTGATTTGGATACCGTTTTAAAGTAAGAGTGTCAAACTATTACTCAAAACCACATCAATAACCTTGGTTCATAGGCACATGATTACTGCACACATTAGCTGTAGGATCAGCAGAGGAATTCAGGGCAGTTAGACGGACATACAATAGCTTACCACCGTCATGGGACTTTGTTAATTGTTTTATTCTACGTTGATACAGCATTCAACCCACATAATGTGTGGTGCATTTACAGTGTATTCGGAAAGTATTCAGACCCCTTGACTTTTTCCACATTTTGTCACGTTACAGCCTAATTCTAAAACATTTTTTTTTAAATTCCTCATCAATCTACACACAATACTCCAAAATGACAACGCAAAAACAGGTTTCTAGTCATTTTTGCAAATTTATTAAAAATGTCAAATCACATTTCCCTAAGTATTCAGACCCTTTACTCAGGACTTAAAGCACCCTTGGCAGCGATTACAGACTTAAGTCTTCTTGAGTATGATGCTACAAGCTTGGCACACCTGTATTTGGGGAGTTTCTCCCATTCTTCTCGCAGATCCTCTCAAGCGCTGTCAGGTTGGATGGGGAGAGTTGCTGCACAGCTATTTTCAGGTCTCTTTAGAGATATTCGATCGGTTTCAAGTTCGGGCTATGGCCGGGCCACTCAAGGAAATTCAGAGACTTGTCCCGAAGCCACTCCTGCGTTGTCTTGGCGGTGTGCTTAGGGTCTTTGTCCAGTTGGAAGGTTAACCTTCACCCCAGGCTGAGGTCCTGTGCTCTTTGAAGCAGATTTTAATCAAGGATCTCTCTTTGCTCCATTCATATTTTCCTCGATCCAGACTAGTCTCCCAGTCCATGAACAACATCCCCACAGCATGATGCTGCCTCCACCATGCTTCATTGTAGGGATGGTGCCAGGTTTCCTCCAAACATGACACTTGGCATTCAGGCCAAATAGTTCAATCTTGGTTTCTTCAGATCAGAGAATCTTGCTTCCCATGGACTGAGAATCCTTTAGATGCCTTTTGACAAACTCCAAGCGGGCTGTCATGTGCCTTTTACTGAGGAGTGGCTTTCGTCTGGCCACTCTACAATAAAGGCCTGATTGGTGGAGTATTGCAGAGATGGTTCTGGAATGTTCTCCCATCTCCACAGAGGAACTCTGGGCTTCTTTCAGAGTGACCATATGGGCTTCTTTCAGAGTGTCACCTCACTGACCAAGGCCGTTCTCCCCCAATTACTCAGTTTGGCCGAGCTGCCAGCTCTAGGATGAGTCTTGGTGGTTCCAAACTTCTTCCATTTAAGAATGATGTTCTTGGGGACCTTCAATGCTGCAGACATAATACCGCTTTTGGTACGCTTCCCCAGATCTGTGCCTCAACACAATCCTGTCTCTGAGCTCTATGTACAATTCCTTCGACCTCATGGCTTGGTTTTTGCTCTGACATGCACTGTCAACTGTGGGACCTTTTGTAGACAAGTGTATGCCTTTCCTAATCATGTCCAATCAATAGAATTTACCACAGGTGGACTCCAATCAAGTTGTAGAAACATCTCAATGATGATCAATGGAAACAGGATGCACTTGAGCTAAATTTCGAGTCTCATAGCAAAGTGTCTGAATACTTATGTAAATAAGCTATTATTGTTTTTATTTTTAATACATATGCAAAAATGTCTAAAAACCTGTTTTTGCTTTGTCATTATTGGGTATTATGTGTAGATTGATAAGGGAAAAACTATTTAATCGATTTCAGAATACGGCTGTAAAGTAAACAAAATGTGGAAAAGTCAAGGGGTCTGAATACTTTCCAAATGCACTGTAATGTTAAAAAAACTTATCAAAACCAAATTCGAAAATCATGATTATGTTTTATTAATCAAATTGAAACCGAACCGACCTCAAAAAGTACTGATCGCTCAGCACTTACTTTTGTATTTTTTTTTTGTCAAAAATACTTATTTAAAACTTCAATCGCTTCCACACTATATGACTTACATGAATGCAACCAACTGTCATTGTTTCATGGCTCCTCCCTCCAATCCACAGCAATTTCTTCTGTAGATTTTGACTTTGTCTATTTTTAAAACATTTTAATTGACTACGTTAAAATGACTTCTTTAAAACATCAGTAGCTTCCACCCCATATCACCTCCATGAATACAACCAACTATTTTTGGTTCATGGACTTCGGCTGCCCAATCCATTGAAATTACTTGTTATCATTTTTTTTTTGTGTGTTAGCCCTTCATACGCTGTGTTTGGCAGCTCAAAACGGATATTTTTTCCACTAATTGGTCTTTTGACCAATCACATTAGACGTTTTCACATCATATCTTTTTCAGAGGAGATCTGATTGGTCAAAAGTCTGATTAGTGGAAAAAATATCAGAGTTAGGCTGCCTTTGTAAACGCACCCATAGCAATAGTAATGACTGTGGTGTTTCTATGTTGGATTGTGATTTAATCTAGGAAGATTTTGAACAATTGTAGAAAAAGTGAGATCACCTATTTTGTACTGTGTGTCAGTGTTCGACTGCAGGGCTAGGGGCTTTGTTGACCAGTGCCCCTTTCGGGATTCTTTAAAGGTCCTGTTAAGTCACCTTGTTTTCCATGTAAGATAGTCTTTGGGCATCAAAAACATGAACCACAATAAGAATATTCAAATAAAATGTTTAGAATTGGAGAAATTGTTGTTTTCTCTCATGCAAGTCATATGGAGTAGAAACTATTGAAGCTTTAAGTAAGTAGTGGAATTCTAGTGGAAAAGTCTAGTGAATAGGATCCTAAAGACAAAAACACATTAGGTTTATACCGTATGCATACTTTACTATCAAGTGCCTGGAGTATGTACGCAGAAGGCTTCCTTCTGTTGAAGAACAGGCAGAACAAGTTTTTGAAGTAAGTTAGTATGCAAATCGGTGATGATGAACGTTATGTTCATCTCTACCGATTTGCATGCCTCATTCGCTTAGAAAACGTGAAAACAATGTTCTGAAATGGCATCTTGGCATTTGGCACTTGGATTGAAACCGGTGCTACAGTATGTTCATATGCCATGAAAATAGAGCTCTTTCGCCATGCACACCAGTGCTGGGTTTGGCTTTTGAAAGAACAATGCATCTCTTTGATATTATGGGGCTATTTTGCCTCCACTGGTCCTGGGGTCCTTGTTAAGGTCAACGGCATCATGAACTCTACCAAGTACCAGGACATTTTAGACAAAAACTTGGTTGTCTCTGCCAGGAGGCTGGAACTTGGCCACAAGTGGATCTTCCAGCAAGCCAATAACCACAAGCACACGTCAAAATCATCCCCAAAGAAATGGTTAATTGACCACAAAATCCACATTTTGCAATGGTCATCTCTGTCTCAGGACTTGAACCCCATTGAAAACCTACGGTTTGAATTAAAACTGGCAGTCCATAAGAACAGGCGAAGGGCATCAAGGATCTGGAAAGATTCTGTATTGAAGAAGGGTCTAAGATCCCTCCCATTGTGCTCTCCAATCTCATAAAACATTTTATAGAAAGGAACATTGTTGTTATCCTCGCATGGGGGGGGGGGTTGAGAACAGGAGATACAATTATCGTGACCCCCATCTTTTTACGATTTTTTGTATTACTTGTTAAACAAAATCTCTTACCCTGAACAATTGTGTCAGTATAAAATAATACATTTTTACATTTTTGGAGCATACAATATAATTCAGTATACAGTATTTATTGCTCATCTTTATCAAGGGATCCAATCATTCCCGACCACACTATATACAATTTTAAAGTTTTACACTATAGAAGGACAAATACATTATGTACATTGATCTAATAACCTGGGTAACCTTATTGCTTATTGAGCCCACATGGCACTTACAGTAAGCATATGTCTCTTCAACGGATGTGACAATGAAACTAGTGCTTCATTTGAGAACAGGATCTGGCACCTCTCAGTTTCGGACTGTTTCGTACAGAATTTTCCAGGATCCGGTTGTCACGCCATGACCGTAGATTGCTTTGTATGTTTCTATTTTTTGTTTGGTCAGGGTGTGATGTGGATGGGTATTCTATGTTGTATGTCTAGGTGTTGTGTTTCTATGTTTAGGTCTGGTATGGTTCCCAATCAGAGGCAGCTGGTTATCGTTGTCTCTGATTGAGAACCATACTTAGGCAGCCTGTTTTCCCACTATGGGTGTGGGTAGTTGTTTTCTGTCTCTGTACCAGACAGGACTATTTCATTTGTGCTGGTTTTTTAATTTTTGTTCTAGTGTAATTAAAAGATCATGAACACGTACCACGCTGCACCTTGGTCCTCTCCTTCTTCCACCTAAGACGATCGTTACAACGGTATCTCTCGTGGCATGAACATTGGCTACCCATCATCCATCACTGTCCGGCGCTGACAGAGATGGCCGCCTCGCTTCGCATTCCTAGGAAACTATTAGTCAAGTTATTAGTCAAGTTTTTTTTGTTATTTCTTACATTAGTACCCCAGGTCATCTTAGGTTTCATTACATACAGTCGGGAAGAACTACTGAATATAAGAGCAACGTCAACTCACCATCAGTACGACCAGGAATATGACTTTCACGAAGCGGATCCTGTGTTCTGCCTTTCACCCAGGACAACGGAATGGGACCCAGCCTGCGTCCCAAAACAAAGACGTCGTAAAAGAGGGAAATTAAGCGGTCTTCTGGTCAGGCTCCGGAGACGGGCATATCGTGCACCACTCCCTAGCATATTTCTCGCCAATGTCCAGTCTCTTCACAACAAGGTTGATGAAATCCGAGCAAGGGTAGCATTCCAGAGGGACATCAGAGACTGTAACGTTCTTTGCTTCATGGCAACATGGCTCACTCGAGACGCTAACGGAATCGGTGCAGTCAGCTGGTTTCTCCATGCATCGCGCCGACAGAAACAAACATCTTTCTGGTAAGAAGAGGGGCGGGGGCTTATGCCTTATGGTTAACGAGACGTGGTGTGGTCACAACAACATACAGGAACTCAAGTCCTTCTGTTCACCTGATTTAGAATTCCTCACAATCAAATGTCAACCGCATTATCTACCAAGGGAATTCTCTTTGATTATAATCACAGCCGTATCTATTCCCCCCCAAGCAGACACATCGATGGCTCTGAACAAACTTTATTTGACTCATTGCAAACTGGAAACCACATATCCTGAGGCTGCATTCATTGTAGCTGGGGATTTTAACAAGGCTAATCTGAAAACAAGACTCCCTAAATTGTATCAGCATATTGATTGCGCAACCAGGGCTGGTAAAACCTTGGATCATTGCTATTCTAACTTCCGCGACGCATGTAAGGCCCTGCCCCGCCCTCCTTTCGGAAAAGCTGACCACGACTCCATTTTGTTGCTCCCTGCCTACAGACAGAAGCTAAAACAAGAAGCTTCCGCGCTGAGGTCTGTTCACCGCTGGTCCGACCAATCTGATTCCACGCTCCAAGACTGCTTCTATCACGTGGACTGGGATAGGTTCCGCATTGCGGCAAACAACAACATTAACGAATACGCTGATTCGGTGAGCGAGTTCATTAGAACGTGCATTGAAGCTGTCGTTCACATAGCAACGATTAAAACATTCCCAAACCAGAAACTGTGGATTGATGGCAGCATTCGCGTGAAACTGAAAGCGAACCAGGGCAAGGTGACCGGAAACAGTGTAACTATTCCCACCGCAAGGCAATCAATCAAACAAGCTAAGCGTCAGTATAGAGGCAAAGTAGAGTCGCAATTCAACGGCTCAGACATAAGAGGTATGTGGCAGGGTCTACAGTCAATCACGGATTACAAAAAGAAAACCAGCCCCGTCACGGACCAGGATGTCTTGCTCCCAGGCAGACTAAATAACTTTTTTTGCCCACTTTGAAGACAATACAGTGCCACTGACACGGCCCGCAACCAAAACATGCGGACTCTCCTTCACTGCAGCCGACGTGAGTAAAACATTTAAACGTGTTAACCCTCGCAAGGCTGCAGGCCCAGACGGCATCCCCAGCCACGCCCTCAGAGCATGCGCAGACCAGCTGGCTGGTGTGTTTACGGACATATTCAATCAATCCTTATCCCAGTCTACTGTTCCCACATGCTTCAAGAGAGCCACCATTGTTCCTGTTCCCAAGAAAGCTAAGGTAACTGAGCTAAACGACTATGACACTTCCGCCATCATGAAGTGCTTTGAGAGACTAGTCAAGGACCATATCACCTCCACCCTACCTGACACCCTAGACCCACTCCAATTTGCTTACCACCCAAATTAGGTCCACAGACGATGCAATCTCAACCACACTGCACACTGCCCTAACCCATCTGGACAAGAGGAATACCTATGTGAGAATGCTGTTCATCGACTACAGCTCAGCATTTAACACCATAGTACCCTCCAAACTCCCGCCCTGTGCAACTGGGTACTGGACTTTCTGATGGGCCACCCCCAGGTGGTGAGGGTAGGTAACAACATCTCCACCCCGCTGATCCTCAACACTGGGGCCCCACAAGGGTGTGTTCTCAGCCCTCTCCTGTACTCCCTGTTCACCCACGTTTGCGTAGCCACGCACGCCTCCAACTCAATCATCAAGTTTGCGGAAGACACTACAGTGGTAGGCTTGATTACCAACAATGACGAGACGGTCTACAGGGAGGAGGTGAGGGCCCTCGGAGTGTGGTGTCTGGAAAATAACCTCACTCAACATCAACAAAACGAAGGAGATGATTGTGGACTTCAGGAAACAGCAGAGAGAGCACCCCCCTATCCACATCGACGAGACAGTAGTAGAGAGGGTAGTCAATTTTAAGTTCCTCGGCGTACACATCACAGACAAACTGAATTGGTCCACCCACACAGACAACATCGTGAAGAAGGCGCAGCAGCGCCTCTTCAACCTCAGGAGGCTGAAGAAATTCGGCTTGTCACCAAAAACACTCACAAACTTTTACAGATGCACAATCGAGAGCATCCTGTCGGGCTGTATCACCGCCTGGTACGGCAACTGCTCCGCCCACAACCGTAAGGCTCTCCAGAGGGTAGTGAGGTCTGCACAACGCATCACCAGGGGCAAACTACCTGCCCTCCAGGACACCTACACCACCCGATGTAAAAGGAAGGCCATAAAGATCATCAAGGACAACAACCACCCGAGCCACTGCCTGTTCACCCTGCTATCATCCAGAAGGCAAGGTCAGTACAGGTGCATCAAAGCTGGGACCGGGAGACAGAAGCTGTTTTTCAATCTCAAGGCCATCAGACTAATATTGAGTGCTGCCGACACACTGACTCAACTCCAGCCACTTTAAAAATGGGAATTGATGGAAAATATATCACTAGCCACTTTAAACAATGCTACTTAATATAATGTTTACATACCCTACATTATCCATTTAATATGTATATGTATATATTGTACTCTGTCATCTACTGCATCTTTATGTAATACGTGTATCACTAGCCACTTTAAAACTGGTTATTACTGCATTGTCGGAACTAGAAGCACAAGCATTTCGCTACACTCGCATTAACGTCTGCTAACCATGTGTATGTGACAAATAAATTTGATTTGATTCAGGACAGGTGGGGCACAGTTTTGAGCCACACCTATTTAGCTAGTGGAAATTTGCTCAATATCCCTGTCATGTGCTTTTCAGTGATCCTTGATTTCTTTTTATTTGGGAAAGAAAATAACAGTCATTTGGTGGAAGATTTTCCCTTGCTCCAAAAATGTATTTCCACGTGAACTCAATTTCTGACAGCATATTCAACTACCAGTCCTAAAACTTTGTTTTCTGATTTTCACCATCACATCAGGCCTGTTGTCCGGATCTCTGACAGTCTCTATTGTTGTGCCACAGGGTTCAATTCTCTTTTCTGTATACATCAGTGATGTTGCTCTTGCTGCTGGTGATTCTCTGATCCACCTCTATGCAGATGACAACATCCTGTATACTGCTGGCCCCTCCTTGGATACTGTGTTAACTAACCTTCAGACGAGCTTCAATGCCATACAACTCTCCTTCCGTTGCCTCTTAAACGCAAGTAAAACTAAATGCAAGCTATTCATTCGATCACTGCCCGCACCTGCTCGCCCGTCCAGCATCACTACTCTGGACGGCTCTGACTTAGAATACGTGGACAACTACAAATACCTGGGTGTCTGGTTAGACTGTAAACTCTCCTTCCAGACTCACATTAAGCATCTCCAGTCCAAAATGAAATCTAGAATCGGCTTCCTTTATCGCAGCAAAGCATCCTTCACTCATGCTTCCAAACATATCCTCGACTTCGGTGATGTCATCTATAAAATAGCTTCCAACACTCTACTCAACAAACTGGATGCAGTCTATCACAGTGCCATCTGTTTTGTCACCAAAGCCCCATACACTACCCACCATTGCGACCTGTACGCTCTCGTTGGTTGGCCCTCGCTTCATACTCGTCGCCAAACCCACTGGCTACAGGTTATCAACAAGTCTCTGCTAGGTAAAACCCTGCCTTATCTCAGCTCACTGGTCACCATAGCAGCACCCACTCGTGGCACGCGCTCCAGCAGGTATATCTCACTGGTCACCCCCAAAGCCAATTCCTCCTTTGGTCGACTTTCCTTCCAGTTCTCTGCTGCCCATGACTGGAACGAATTGCAAAAATCTCTGAAGCTGGAGACTCACATCTCCCTCACTAGCTTTAAGCACCAGCTGTCAGAGCAGCTTACAGATCACTGCACCTGTACATAGCCCATCTGTAAAAAGCCCATCTATCTACCTACCTCATCCCCATACTGATATTTATTTATTTTGCTCCTTTGCACCCCAGTATCTCTACTTGCACATTCATCTTCTGCCGATCTACCATTCCAGTGTTTAATTGCTATATTGTAATTACTTTTCCACCGTGGCCTATTTATTTCCTTAACTTACCTCATTTACACTCATTGTATATAGACTTTTTGTTTTCTTTTGTTCTACTGTATTATTGGCTGTATGTTTTGTTTATTCCATGTGTAACTCTGTGTTGTTGTATGTGTCGAATTGCTACGCTTTATCTTGGCCAGGTCACAGCTACAAATGAGAACTTGTTCTCAACTAGCCTACCTGGTTAAATAAAGGTGTTCTCAACTAGCCTACCTGGTTAAATAAAGGTGTTCTCAACTAGCCTACCTGGTTAAATAAAGGTGTTCTCAACTAGCCTACCTGGTTAAATAAAGGTGTTCTCAACTAGCCTACCTGGTTAAATAAAGGTGTTCTCAACTAGCCTACCTGGTTAAATAAAGGTGAAATAAAGAAAAAGAAGAAGTGTGATACTCAAGTCAATAGTGTTGTTCCAGGCGACTACATTGTAGAAGTGCTGCACAAATCAACCTGTGATTGAATGTCATTGTTATTTGCAGTCCGGAATCAGATTGCAATATAATAATAATAATATATGCCATTTAGCAGACGCTTTTATCCAAAGCGACTTACAGTCATGTGTGCATACATTCTATCATGTGGATGTAGTTACTGACATGTCAAACACTTATCCAGGTGTTGTGAGATTTAGTGTTTTGCAGACGTCCTGGAATACTGCTATTGTGTTGATATTGAGTCTCTGTCCACAGTACTCTGTGCTTCCCAACCAACCGTCCAGTCTGAGACTCAAGCGGGTGAATGGCATCGTGGGCCAGTCGTTATCTTTTCCAGAGAGAGTGTTTAAAACTGGCTATTTAAGGTACGGAGAAGACACTAATGCATTTGTGCTCAATGGACAAAGCCAAATAGATCCAGAAGAGAGATTGAAAAATCGCCTTCCCTCGGACAATGCGACAGGATTATTCACTCTGTCAGACCTACAGATAGAAGATGCTGGGGTTTATTCTGTGGAGAATAAAGATGGAAAGAAGAGAGCACCTAAATTTAACCTCATTCTTTACTGTAAGTGTGTGTGTGTGTGTGTGTGTGTGTGCGTGCGTGCGTGCGTGCGTGCGTGCCTGCTGTTTCCAAACCTCAGGTGACAGTGTGACTACGGGTCATGTAGTGTGCTGTGACTTTGACCTTGCACAGGGGAGAGGACATACTAAACCAGACCAGCAGTCCTGATCTCACCACTGATCTATCTCTCCATTTGGAGGTAGAGGGAAAAACCCCACCTACAGCTGTGTGGCTGCTAACCCTATCAGTAATGAGACAGTTCCTGTCCCAAAATGTTGCAGCAAAGATGGTCATTCCAAGGAGACAGGTAAAAGTAGCAATTGTTCCATTGTTCTCTCTCTTACGTTGGGTCTTAACAAGAGATGGTCACGGTTGTTTTATACGGGTATCCTTGATTTATTTGGCGTGGGCTCCGGCCAAACAGTAGCCCGTGTAGTGTTTGGTTAATAATGTCATGTTTGTCATTTATTGTCATGTCTTGTCCCTGTGCTCCCCATGCTATTCGTTTCCCTCTGCTGGTCTTGTTTGGTTCTATCCCTCTCTCTCCCCCTCCCCCCTTTCACTCTCTCGCTCTCTCTTCTCTCTGTCGTTCCGTTCCTGCTCCCAGCTGTTCCTATTCCCCTAATCATCATTTAGTCTTCCCACACCTGTTCCCGATCCTTTCCCCTGATTAGACTCCCTATTTATTCCTTTGTGATCCGTTCCTGTTCCATCGGTTCCTTGTTTTGTATTCCATGCTGTAATTGCGTTTCGCCCTGTCCTGTCGTGTTTTTTTGCCGTGATTGTGTATCACCCTGTCCTGTCGTGTTTTGTGCCTTCTTCAGACGCTGCGTGTGAGCAGGTGTCTCAGTTGACTACGGCCTGCGCCTACCCGAAGCGACCTGCAGTCTGTGGCCGCTTCTCCAGTTGTTTTCCCCTCTACTATCTAGAGGATTTCAGTTATTCGGTTTTGAGCATTAATAAACTCTGTTTCTGTTAAGTCGCGTTTGGGTCCTCCTTCACCTGCATAACAGAAGGAACCGATCAAAGAATGGACCCAGCGACTTCTGACGCTCGTTACACTGCCGTCGAGATCCAAGGAGCCATGCTCGGCAGACACGAGCAGGAATTGTCCGCTGCTCGCCAGGCCGTGGAAAACCTGGCTGCTCAGGTTTCCGACCTCTCTGGACAGTTCCAGAGTCTACGTCTCGTGCCACCTGTTACTTCCTGGCCTGCCGAGCCTCCAGAACCTAGGGTTAATAACCCACCTTGCTACTCCGGGCAGCCCACTGAGTGCCGCTCCTTTCTCACGCAGTGTGAGATTGTGTTCTCTCTCCAACCCAACACATACTCTAGAGAGAGAGCTCGGGTTGCTTACGTCATCTCACTCCTCACTGGCCGGGCTCGAGAATGGGGCACAGCTATCTGGGAGGCAAGGGCTGTTTGCTCTAACGATTTCCAGAACTTTAAAGAGGAGATGATTCGGGTTTTTGACCGTTCAGTTTTGGTGGGGAGGCTTCTAGGGCCCTGGCTTCCTTATGCCAAGGTGAACGGTCCATAACGGATTATTCCATTGAGTTTCGCACTCTTGCTGCCTCTAGTGAGTGGAACGAGCCGGCGCTGCTCGCTCGTTTTCTGGAGGGACTCCACGCTATGGTTAAGGATGAGATTCTCTCCCGGGAGGTTCCTTCAGATGTGGACTCTTTGATTGCTCTCGCCATCCGCATAGAACGACGGGTAGATCTTCGTCACCGGGCTCGTGGAAGAGAGCTCGCATCAACGGTGTTTCCCTGCTCCGCATCGCAGCCATCTCCCCCCTCTGGCTTTGAGACTGAGCCCATGCAGCTGGGAGGGATTCGCATCTCGAATAAGGAGAGGGAACGGAGGATCACCAACCGCCTGTGCCTCTATTGTGGAGTTGCTGGACATTTCGTTAATTCATGTCCAGTAAAAGCCAGAGCTCATCTGTAAGCGGAGGGCTACAGGTGAGCGCAACTACTCAAGTCTCTCCATCAAAGTCCTGTACTACTTTGTCGGTCCACCTACGCTGGACCGGTTCGGGCGCTACATGTAGTGCCTTGATAGACTCTGGGGCTGAGGGTTGTTTCATGGACGAAGCATGGGTTCGGAAACATGACATTCCTTTCAGAGAGTTAGATAAGCCTACGCCCATGTTCGCCTTAGATGGTAGTCATCTTCCCAGTATCAGATTTGAGACACTACCTTTAACCCTCACAGTATCTGGTAACCACAGTGAGACTATTTCTTTTTTGATTTTCCGTTCACCGTTTACACCTGTTGTTTTGGGTCATCCCTGGCTAGTATGTCATAATCCTTCTATTAATTGGTCTAGTAATTCTATCCTATCCTGGAACGTTTCTTGTCATGTGAAGTGTTTAATGTCTGCCATCCCTCCCGTTTCTTCTGTCCCTACTTCTCAGGAGGAACCTGGCGATTTGACAGGAGTGCCGGAGGAATATCATGATCTGCGCACGGTCTTCAGTCGGTCCCGAGCCAACTCCCTTCCTCCTCACCGGTCGTATGATTGTAGTATTGATCTCCTTCCGGGGACCACTCCTCCTCGAGGTAGACTATACTCTCTGTCGGCTCCCGAACGTAAGGCTCTCGAGGATTATTTGTCTGTGTCTCTTGACGCCGGTACCATAGTGCCTTCTTCCTCTCCGGCCGGGGCGGGGTTCTTTTTGTTAAGAAGAAGGACGGTACTCTGCGCCCCTGCGTGGATTATCGAGGGCTGAATGACATAACGGTTAAGAATCGTTATCCGCTTCCCCTTATGTCATCAGCCTTCGAGATTCTGCAGGGAGCCAGGTGCTTTACTAAGTTGGACCTTCGTAACGCTTACCATCTCGTGCGCATCAGAGAGGGGGACGAGTGGAAAACGGCGTTTAATACTCCGTTAGGGCATTTTGAGTACCGGGTTCTGCCGTTCGGTCTCGCCAATGCGCCAGCTGTTTTTCAGGCATTAGTTAATGATGTTCTGAGAGACATGCTGAACATTTTCGTTTTTGTCTATCTTGACGATATCCTGATTTTTTCTCCGTCACTCGAGATTCATGTTCAGCACGTTCGACGTGTTCTACAGCGCCTTTTAGAGAATTGTCTCTATGTAAAGGCTGAGAAGTGCTCTTTTCATGTCTCCTCCGTTACTTTTCTCGGTTCCGTTATTTCCGCTGAAGGCATTCAGATGGATTCCGCTAAGGTCCAAGCTGTCAGTGATTGGCCCGTTCCAAGGTCACGTGTCGAGTTGCAGCGCTTTTTAGGTTTCGCTAATTTCTATCGGCGTTTCATTCGTAATTTCGGTCAAGTTGCTGCCCCTCTCACAGCTCTTACTTCTGTCAAGACGTGTTTTAAGTGGTCCGGTTCCGCCCAGGGAGCTTTTGATCTTCTAAAAGAACGTTTTACGTCCGCTCCTATCCTCGTTACTCCTGACGTCACTAGACAATTCATTGTCGAGGTTGACGCTTCAGAGGTAGGCGTGGGAGCCATTCTATCCCAGCGCTTCCAGTCTGACGATAAGGTTCATCCTTGCGCTTATTTTTCTCATCGCCTGTCGCCATCTGAGCGCAACTATGATGTGGGTAACCGTGAACTGCTCGCCATCCGCTTAGCCCTAGGCGAATGGCGACAGTGGTTGGAGGGGCGACCGTTCCTTTTGTCGTTTGGACAGACCATAAGAACCTTGAGTACATCCGTTCTGCCAAACGACTTAATGCCCGTCAAGCTCGTTGGGCGTTGTTTTTCGCTCGTTTCGAGTTTGTGATTTCTTACCGTCCGGGTAGCAAGAACACCAAGCCTGATGCCTTATCCCGTCTGTTTAGTTCTTCTGTGGCTTCTACTGATCCCGAGGGGATTCTTCCTTATGGGCGTGTTGTCGGGTTAACAGTCTGGGGAATTGAAAGACAGGTTAAGCAAGCACTCACGCACACTGCGTCGCCGCGCGCTTGTCCTAGTAACCTCCTTTTCGTTCCTGTTTCCACTCGTCTGGCTGTTCTTCAGTGGGCTCACTCTGCCAAGTTAGCGGGTCATCCCGGTGTTCGAGGCACTCTTGCGTCTATTCGCCAGCGCTTTTGGTGGCCGACTCAGGAGCGTGACACGCGCCGTTTCGTGGCTGCCTGTTCGGACTGCGCGCAGACTAAGTCGGGTAACTCTCCTCCTGCCGGTCGTCTCAGACCGCTCCCCATTCCTTCTCGACCATGGTCTCACATTGCCTTAGACTTCATTACCGGTCTGCCTTTGTCTGCGGGGAAGACTGTGATTCTGACGGTTGTCGATAGGTTCTCTAAGGCGGCACATTTCATTCCCCTCGCTAAACTTCCTTCCGCTAAGGAGACGGCACAAATCATTATTGAGAATGTATTCAGAATTCATGGCCTCCCGTTAGACGCCGTTTCAGACAGAGGTCCGCAATTCACGTCACAGTTTTGGAGGGAGTTCTGTCGTTTGATTGGTGCGTCCGTCAGTCTCTCTTCCGGGTTTCATCCCCAGTCTAACGGTCAAGCAGAGAGGGCCAATCAGACGATTGGTCGCATACTACGCAGCCTTTCTTTCAGGAACCCTGCGTCTTGGGCAGAACAGCTCCCCTGGGCAGAATACGCTCACAATTCGCTTCCTTCGTCTGCTACCGGGTTATCTCCGTTTCAGAGTAGTCTGGGTTACCAGCCTCCTCTGTTCTCATCCCAGCTTGCCGAGTCCAGCGTTCCCTCCGCTCAAGCGTTTGTCCAACGTTGTGAGCGCACCTGGAGGAGGGTGAGGTCTGCACTTTGCCGTTACAGGGCACAGACGGTGAGAGCCGCCAATAAACGCAGGATTAAGAGTCCAAGGTATTGTTGCGGCCAGAGAGTGTGGCTTTCCACTCGCAACCTTCCTCTTACGACAGCTTCTCGTAAGTTGACTCCGCGGTTCATTGGTCCGTTCCGTGTCTCCCAGGTCGTCAATCCTGTCGCTGTGCGACTGCTTCTTCCGCGACATCTTCGTCGCGTCCATCCTGTCTTCCATGTCTCCTGTGTTAAGCCCTTTCTTCGCACCCCGTTCGTCTTCCCCCCCCCTCCCGTCCTTGTCGAGAGCGCACCTATTTACAAGGTACATAAAATTATGGACATGCGTTCTCGGGGACGGGGTCACCAATACCTAGTGGATTGGGAGGGTTACGGTCCTGAGGAAAGGAGTTGGGTTCCGTCTCGGGACGTGCTGGACCGTTCGCTCATCGATGATTTCCTCCGTTGCCGCCAGGATTCCTCCTCGAGTGCGCCAGGAGGCGCTCGGTGAGTGGGGGGGTACTGTCATGTTTGTCATTTATTGTCATGTCTTGTCCCTGTGCTCCCCATGCTATTCGTTTCCCTCTGCTGGTCTTGTTTGGTTCTATCCCTCTCTCTCCCCCTCCCCCTTTCACTCTCTCGCTCTCTCTTCTCTCTGTCGTTCCGTTCCTGCTCCCAGCTGTTCCTATTCCCCTAATCATCATTTAGTCTTCCCACACCTGTTCCCGATCCTTTCCCCTGATTAGACTCCCTATTTATTCCTTTGTGATCCGTTCCTGTTCCATCGGTTCCTTGTTTTGTATTCCATGCTGTAATTGCGTTTCGCCCTGTCCTGTCGTGTTTTTTGCCGTGATTGTGTATCACCCTGTCCTGTCGTGTTTTGTGCCTTCTTCAGACGCTGCGTGTGAGCAGGTGTCTCAGTTGACTACGGCCTGCGCCTACCCGAAGCGACCTGCAGTCTGTGGCCGCTTCTCCAGTTGTTTTCCCCTCTACTATCTAGAGGATTTCAGTTATTCGGTTTTGAGCATTAATAAACTCTGTTTCTGTTAAGTCGCGTTTGGGTCCTCCTTCACCTGCATAACAAATAAACCGGGAATTCGTAAACTCACGCCTCAGCCTGGACAACTGTTCATTTATGATCTAGCCTGATGAATTTCCAGTATTATTATCATCTCAGACCTGTTTGACACACGTCTCTAAATGTTTCAAAAGCAGGAGGCACACACACAAACACACTCACTACAATCATTACTTGATAGATTGTGGCTTCGATGGTGCCAAAAAAAGACCGTCCGAGAAGAGAAACGGGTAGCAGTCAGTGGTGACAGAACCTGTCCGGCAGATGAGCATCTGTATGTACCTGTCAGTCACACCCCCCCGCCGTATATTTACTTCACTTCATTTGTCTTCTTAGATTCATCCGAAAGAGTGCAAGTTGACACTGAGTATGCAAAACGAGTACTTACATAAACAAACAGATAGCCAGGTTAGTGACAATGCAACAGGCTGATAGACAATAAAAACCCGTTTTGGAAGCCCTCGTGGCTACAACTGTGAGCTTTAGCGTTATATGCAAGCATCTTCTATCTGTAGGTCTGACAGACTGAATAATCCTGTCACATTGTCCAAGTGAAGGCGAGTCTTGAGTTCCACAGACTACCTGAGTTTGATACCCGACCTGATGTCATTGCAACCGTATGACATGGTTGGGTTGCACAACGAGAAGCCACACAGCACATATGGTATATAGTAATGCCTTCGCTCTTCACATTGTCTTTTAGAGCTGTGAACCTTTTTCAAGTTAGTCTTTTTAGGGTGTTTCCTCCCACTAGTTTTAGGGACGATCCTAGGTGTGTTGCGTTGACTGTCGCGCTACCTGCGGCATAACAACGAGAGTAGCCAAGAGAGCATCGGGACTGTCCTGTTTCCTTCCTCTGGCACAAAGCTTCTTCTTCCTTTTTGTTGCCTTCCCACCCTTTCTATCCCTTCTCTCTTCCCCTTTTTCCCCTGTCCCTCTTTCCTGTACCTCTCCGTCTCTTTAGGAATGGTTCTAGATGTGTGTTGTTGTGTTGACTGTTGAGTTGCCTACTGCAGAACAAGGAGAGCAGACAAGAGAGCGTCAAGACGTGTCTTGTTTCTTTCCTCTGGCACAACGTATCTCATAATGAAACTATTATCCATATTATCCTTCTTTTTTTTTGGTGCTTTTTCCTACCCATTTTCTCTGCCCCACTTTCCCCTTATCTGTCACATGTGCTCCCTCTCCGGCCTCTTTTTATTTGATTAATTTCACCTTTATTTAACCAGGAAGGCTAGTTGAGAACGAGTTCTCATTTGCAACTGCGACCTGGCCAAGATAAAGCATAGCAGTGTGAACAGACAACACCGAGTTACACACGGAGTAAACAATTAACGAGTCAATAACACAGTATTGAGTCTAGGTCACCGGGCTGTTTGTTATGGGCGCACACCTGTCACCATCGTTACGCGCACCTGCGCATCGTCAGACTCACCTGGACTCCCATCACTTCCTTGATTACCTGCCCTATAGATGTCACTCCCTTTGGTTCCTTCCCCAGGCGTCGTTGTGTCATCTGTTCCAGTGTCATCTCTGTGCGTTGTTCCTGTTTGGTATTATGTTAAGTTTATTTATTAAAACACTCGCTCCCTGAACTTGCTTCCCGACTCTCAGCGCACACGTTACACTATCCCTTTTTCCCTGTGCCTCTCCATCCTTCCCTCCCCTACCTCACTCCCTTTCCCTGTGCCTCTCCATCCTTCCCTCCCCTACCTCCCTCCACTCCCTTTCCCTGTGCCTCTCCATCCTTCCCTCCCCTACCTCCCTCCCTCCACTCCCTTTCCCTGTGCCTCTCCATCCTCCCCTACCTCCCTCCACTCCCTTTCCCTGTGCCTCTCCATCCTTCCCTCCCCTACCTCCCTCTCCACTCCCTTTCCCTGTGCCTCTCCATCCTCCCCTACCTCCCTCCCTCCACTCCCTTTCCCTGTGCCTCTCCATCCTCCCCTACCTCCCTCCCTCCACTCCCTTTCCCTGTGCCTCTCCATCCTTCCCTCCCCTACCTCCCTCCCTCCACTCCCTTTCCCTGTGCCTCTCCATCCTTCCCTCCCCTACCTCCCTCCCTCCACTCCCTTTCCCTGTCTTTCCCTGTCCCTCCATCCCTCCCACTCCCTTTCCCTGTGCCTCTCCATCCATCCCTCCCCTACCTCCCTCCCACTCCCTTTCCCTGTCTTTCCCTGTCCCTCCATCCCTCCCACTCCATTTCCCTGTGCCTCTCCATCCTCCCCTACTTCCCTCCCTCCCACTCCCTTTCCCTGTCCCTCCATCCCTCCCGTACCTCCCTCCCACTCCCTTTCTCTGTCCCTCTCTGTCCTTCCCTCCCTCCCACTCCCTTTCCCTGTCCCTCCATCCCTCCCGTACCTCCCTCCCACTCCCTTTCTCTGTGCCTCTCCATCCTCCCCTACTTCCCTCCCTCCCACTCCCTTTCCCTGTCCCTCCATCCCTCCCCCTACCTCCCTCCCACCTCCCTCCCTTTCCCTGTCTTTCCCTGTCCTTCCCCTCCCCTACCTCCCTCCCCCTTTCCCTTTCCCTGTCCCTCCATCCGTCCTTCCCTGCCCCCATACCTCCCTACCCCTCCCCTTTCTCTGTCCCTGTCCGTCCTTCCCTCCCCTACCTCCCTCCACTCCCTTTCTCTGTCCCTCTCCGTCCTTCCCTCCCCTACCTCCCTCCCTCTCCCTGCCTAGGAGGAGCAAACAGGTGTACCAGAACTGGATTCACTTAGAGACAAACCAAAACTGACATCAGTTTATGATACACTACAATCACATCGCATGGCTGCCAGCGGGGATGTTGACACAGCATGAAGGAGGGAAACGGGAAGTCACTGAGAGGCCGGAGAATCATTTGAACAAAATTTAATTAAAACAATATTCATCCAGAAAACATTTTAGAGGCACACTTGTTATGGGAGAACATTCCCCTGGAACTGTTGAGCTAATGTTATATTTTCAGTCATTCTCACAGACCTGTCAAATAAATGCCTCGATGACATCCACCGATACGCAGCAATTCAATAACTATGCATAGAGGTATTAGAAGGATAAGGATGATCCTTTTTTAAATGCCTTTTGAACCAAATCCCAATTTATAGGTTGAAACCAATGGAACCTATATTTTAATACAATTCACTAGTGTGTTTGCCCGGGGTGCAACTTTGGTTTTTAGAAGTGGAGGGGGCATGACTTTTTATTTTATTTTATGATTTTTTCAAATCCAGTCATATTAACACTCCAAACAGCCTAGCCAACAGCTCGGAGGTGTCCGCATGGTCCTAAAGCACAAAAATGCTACTTCAGAATGTGGGGGGGACCCCCGTCCCCAGTGAAAGTTGCGTCCCTGGTGTATACTATGCTACTGCTGGGCTGAAGCTTCTTTTCAGTACTGACCGTTCTGTTGTTTAATTGTAGGTACCTCCCTGTATCTTTTTACAGTTGGTAATTGTTTAGCTTGCCAGAGGATAGCAGCTGTTTACATAAAAGAGCAGGCGTTTGAGATAAAGACACCTTCTTAGCAGCAAAGGGTTTTTATGGCTCGTGTTCACGAGCTAAATTGCTGTGTGCCGCTTAGGCCGCCCAGAGTGGCTCGCTTGTGGGCGTGCTGGCAGCATATAGCAGCGCGTTCGATTGTGCATCAAGAATTAAGCATAGCAAGTTTGCAAGAAGGTCTGGATATGAAATGGGTTAAGTAGTTTAATCCGTTCTCCATTTTATGAATTTATTCACGGGTGAACAGTGTTTAAAAGCAGAAAATTTATTTAATTGTTTATTTGCATATAATCGGCACATTTTCTGAAAGACAACATTATTGACACCTTGACACCGAATTACGAGAATTTGCCTATAAATAGTGATTTCGTCCTCATATCTATATTTCCATCATGAAATTGCAAACTGAGGAAACTCTTAGCTATTGCGGCCATCTATCAACGTTGGAACCTGCGGCGACGGAGCTCCAGGTGGGTTCACCCCCGTCCTGATGTCCCGCAGCCAGTATGGAGAGTACCATCCTCTGGTACAGGAGCTGCGGTTTGACGATGTGATGTTCCAGGGCTATTTCAGGCTGGATGAAGCCCAGTTCGATGACCTGCTGTGCAGGATGGGATCTTGCATTGCAAGGGAAGACACAACATTTCAGTGAGCTATTTATCCAGCTGAATGTCTCGCCATTTGTCTAAGTTCCCAAACTTTTTATAGTCCAGTACCCCTTCAAAACATTCAACCTCAGCACCGGGGTCAGCGCACTTTCAATTGTTGTTTTTTTGCCATCATTGTAAGTCTGCCACACACACACTTTATGATACATACATTAAACATAAGAATGAGCTTTTGTGACAAAGGGCTCTTATAGGACCAAGGCACAAATAATAATATAATAATAATAATTTTGTCATTTGTTCATCCAAAATTGTTAACTCACCACAGGTTAATGAGAATGAGATGAGAGATGTGCTTGAAAGGATGCACATAACTCTGCAATGTTGGGTTGTATTGGAGAGAGTCTCAGTCTTAAATCATTTTCCACACACAGTTTGTGCCTGTATTTAGTTTTCATGCTAGTGAGGGCCGAGAATCCACTCTCACTTAGATACGTGGTTGCAAAGGGCATCGGTGTCTTAACAGCGCGATTTGCCAAGGCAAGAAACTCAGAGCTCCCTATTCAGAAATCTAGCAGTGGCTTCTGATTAAATGTGATTTTCACAGAACAGCTTGTTGCAATTTCGATGAGGCTCTCTTGTTCAGATATCGGTAAGTGGACTGGAGGCCGGGCATGAAAGAGATGACGAATCCAGTTGTTTGTGTCGTCCGTTTTGGGAAAGTACCTGCATAATTGCGCACCCAGGTCAGTCAGATGCTTCACTATATCACATTTGACATTGTCCGTAAGCTTGAGTTCATTTGCACACAAAAAAATCATACAAAAAGACCTGTGTGGAAAGACCTTTGTGTTGTCCTTGTTATTGCAGACAGAAAAGAGCTCCAACTTCTTAATCATAGCCTCAATTTTGTCCCGCACATTGAATATAGTTACGGAGAGACCCTGTTATTCTAGATTCAGATCATTCAGGCGAGAAAAAACCTCACCCAGATACGCCAGTGGTGTGAGAAACTCATCATCATGCAAGCGGTCAGATGAGAGAAATTTATGGTCAGTAAAGAAAACTTTAAGCTCGTTTAAAAAAAAAAAATGTGTCAAATCTTTGCCCCTTGTCACGTTCTGACCTTTATTTCCCGTGTTTTGTATTTAGTTAGTATGGTCAGGGCGTGAGTTGGGTGGGCAGTCTATGTTTGTTTTTCTAGGTTTTGGGAATTTCTATGTTTCGGCCTAGTATGGTTCTCACTCAGAGGCAGGTGTCATTAGTTGTCTCTGATTGAGAATCATACTTAGGTAGCCTGGGTTTCACTGTGTGTTTGTGGGTGATTGTTCCTGTCTCTGTGTTTGCACCAGATAGGACTGTTTTAGGTTTTCTCACGTTTGTTGTTTTTGTTAGTTATCTCGTGTAGTTTCTTTATAAATTAAAGAACATGAATAACCACCATGCTGCTTTTTGGTCCGCTTCTCTTTCACCAGAAAACCCTTACAGAATCACCCACCAACCAAGGACCAAGCGGCGTGGTAAACAGAGGCAACAGCAGCAGCAGGAGAAGCGACAGGTGCAGCAGGAGCAGCAGCAGCAAAGGCAGCAACAGGAGAAGCAACAGCAGCAGGAGCAGCAGCAGCAGTGGGAGAGGCTGCACTATTTGGATAAATGGACTTGGGAGGAGATCCTTGACGGGAAAGGACCCTGGGCAGAGCCAGGGGAATATTGCCGCCCCAAAGCCGAGCTGGAGGCAGCGAAGGCAGAGAGGCGGCATTATGAGGAGCTAGCACGGCAGAGCGGCTGGAAGCCCGAGACGCACCCCCAAAATTTTCTTGGCGGGGGGCACAGGGAGAGTGTGGCAGAGTCAGGAGCCAGACCTGAGCCAACTCCCCCTGTTTACCGAAAGGAGCCATGGATGTTATCCGAGCTGTCGGCGAAGCTGAGGGCTGAGTCTGAGAGGGTCGAGGAGTTATTGGACAGAATGGAGGAGAGTGAACGGATGGGAGATGAGGAGACACTCGAGGAGGTGTTAATAGAATTGGGGGAGTGCGAAGAGAGAGAGCAGTTGATTTGGCGTAGTATGCAAGGCATTCGCCCTGAGGTGTGTGTCCCCAGCCCGGTACCACCAGTGCCGGCACCCCGGACCAGGCTGTCTCTCCGTCCCATCAACACAGGTGTTCCCTCCTGTCCGGCGCTGCCAGAGCTCCCGCTCCTCAGTCCAGAGGCGCAAGAGCTTCTCAGTCCAGCACTGCCAGAGCCTTCCTCTCCAGCGCCGCCAGTGCCGTCAGTCTGCCCAGCGCCGTCAGTCTGCCCAGCGCCGTCAGTCTGCCCGGCGCTGCCAGAGCTCCCGCTCCTCAGTCCAGAGGCGCCAGAGCTTCTCAGTCCAGCACTGCCGGAGCCTCCCGCCTGTCCGGCGCTGCTGCCGGAGCCTCCCGCCTGTCCGGCGCTGCTGCCGGCGCCTCCCGCCTGTCCGGCGCCGCTGCTGGAGCCTCCCGCCTGTCCGGCGCCGCTGCCGGAGCCTCCCGCCTGTCCGGCGCCGCTGCCTCCTCTGGCAGCTCCACGCACCAGGCTGTCTCTCTGTCTCCTCCCTGCAGGTGCTCCCGCCTGTCCGGCGCCGCTGCCAGAGCCCCTCAGCCCAGAGGCGCCAGAGCCCCTCAGCCCAGAGGCGCCAGAGCCCCTCAGCCCAGAGGCGCCAGAGCCCCTCAGCCCAGAGGCGCCAGAGCCCCTCAGCCCAGAGGCGCCAGAGCCCCTCAGCCCAGAGGCGCCAGAGCCCCTCAGCCCAGAGGCGCCAGAGCCCCTCAGCCCAGAGGCGCCAGAGCCCCTCAGCCCAGAGGCGCCAGAGCCTCTGTCCCGAGCCCCTGCCCCTCTGTCCAGAGCTCCTGCCCCTCTGTCCAGAGCTTCTGCCCCTCTGTCCAGAGCTTCTGCCCCTCTGTCCAGTGGGGTCATTGAGAGGGGTTGCCATGGTGAGAAAGCCACGGAGGCGGACAATAAGGCGGACTAAGACAATGGTGAAGTGGGGTCCGCATCCCGCGCCAGAACCGCCACCGCGGACAGACGCCCACCCAGACCCTACCCTATATGTCAAGGTTTTGCGGCCGGAGTCCGCACCTTTGGGGGGAAGGGGGTACTGTCACGTTCTGACCTTTATTTCCTGTGTTTTGTATTTAGTTAGTATGGTCAGGGCGTGAGTTGGGTGGGCAGTCTATGTTTGTTTTTCTGGGTTTTGGCAATTTCTATGTTTCGGCCTAGTATGGTTCTCAATCAGAGGCAGGTGTCATTAGTTATCTCTGATTGAGAATCATACTTAGGTAGCCTGGGTTTCACTGTGTGTTTGTGGGTGATTGTTTCTGTCTCTGTGTTTGCACCAGATAGGACTGTTTTAGGTTTTCTCACGTTTGTTGTTTTTGTTAGTTATCTCATGTGTAGTTTCTTTATAAATTAAAGAACATTAATAACCACCATGCTGCTTTTTGGTCCGCTTCTCTTTCACCAGAAAACCCTTACACCCCTTGATAACCAGCGTTACATGATCGCTGCCCATATCATTGAAAAATGCAGAAAATACACGAGAGTTCAGGGGCCTTGCTTTAACAAAGTTAACCATTTTCACTGTAGTGTCTTAAACGTCTTTCAAGCTGTCAGGCATTCCCTTTGCAGCAAGAGCCTCTCGGTGGATGCTGCAGTGGACCCAAGTGGCGTCGGGAGCAACTGCTTGCAACTTCTTACCACTCCACTATGTCTCCCTGTCATGGCGTTTTCACCATCAGTACAGATACCAACACATTTTGACCACCAAAGTCCAGTTGATGTCACAAAGCTTTCCAGTACTTTAAAAAATATCCTCTCATGTTGTCCTGGTTTACAGTGGTTTGCAGAAGAGGATGTCTTCCTTAATTGACCCCCCATAGACGTAACGGACATATACAAGGAGCTGTGCGTGGCCCGCCACGTCTGTTGACTCATCCAGCTGTAACGCATATAATTCACTGGCATGTTTCAAAACATCTCCAGCCATGTCTCTGATGCGTCGTGAAACATTGTTTGATGAAGACATTGTCTGTATAGTTTTTTTTTTTGCCTTTTCCCCCCAACATTCTCCCAGCCATATCCGCGGCAGCAGGAAGAATTAAGTCCTCCACAATAGTATGGGGCTTGCCTGTCCTAGCCACTCGGTAGCTCACCATATCAGACTCTTCTAGCCCCTTCTTATTAACGGTATCTGTTGCTTTTATGTCTTACTACACGAAAGTCATCTTTATTCTCACTCAAAGTCCCATAGCTTATTTTCAAATTGTCATACTTCGTTTCTAAATGTCTGCACAAGAGTGAAGGTTTCCTGCGAGAGAGTAACGTTTAATGTGATTGGATGTTAAGTATTTGACTAGGCTACCTGTATTTGACATTGTGGTGTTATTTCGCTGAACACTAGATGGTTGAATTTTATTTTTGGCAGTGAAACGAGGCTACTCAGGTGAGAGAAAAAAAACTCACCGAAATGTATAGCCCCATTGGAAAATATAAATGGACTATTTGTGTTTGAAAATGTTAAGATAATTTTTTGTTAACAGAAAGTCACTTTTATTTGTATGTAATTTTTTCAATGTTAATCACATTTTTATTTGGCGTAACCCCGACGGCATTGCGCGTACCCCTGGGGGGATTGCCTGGTCTAAGGTAAATATTGTCAAGCAATTTTAGAATCCTGACACGTTATCATCGATCGATTAAATCTATAAGGAGTGAGTCAGTAGCATCTATGAATGGATCAGACCAAAAACTAATAGCGTTGCAACACAAAATATTTCATAGGCTACACTAGAAAGCATTCTTTATGGGATTCATTTTCATTAAATGTGTCTTGATTACATCTTTGAGGTTACTGATGCTATTGTTTTATTAAGGTATTTATATATTCATTTGTGATGCTGTCCTTCATATGACCCTGTTGTCACATGCTACACATGCACGTGTGTGTGCACATGCATCTCTCTATCCAAATGTCATCAGGATTTGTTATGAGAGATATTATACTTTAGTAATCCACAATTACACGTTGATGTGAAAGTCTAAAAATGGCATTGTCTTCCATACTCCTACAGATACCTTGCGACTGGAGGTTCTTTCAAAACCATAACCTACTGCCACCATGTGGGGGACTGCACGGAGTTGTGACCAGGGTCATCTGGGACTGTCTCATGGGGGAATCCATGCCTGTCCCAACCAAGGGTGACTGGAGGGCCATCGCTGCTGACTTTGAAGAACGGTGGAACTTTCCTCATTGTCTGGGATCAGTGGATGGCAAGCATGTGGACCTGCAACCCCACCCCCCACACACACCCCAAACTCCGGCTCCCTGTTCTACAACTGCAAGTGCACAATCTCCATTGTCCTCTTGGCAGTTGTGGATGCCAATTACCTCTTCCGTTTAGTGGATGTCGGCAGCTACGTGAGGACGAGCGACGGAGGCACACTGGCCAACTCTGCCTTTGGTCCTCAGAGATGGCACCCTGGACCTCCCATAAGACACCCTGATTCCTGGAGCAGAGCACCGGGGAACCCAGACCCATGTCTTTGTGGGAGTTGAGGCCGTTCCTCTCCGGAGTAACCGTACGGAGCAAAACAATCCCAGAAGGAACAAGGTCTTCAACTACCGCCTCTCCCGAGCCAGGCTGACCGTCGAGTGCACCTTCGGCATTCTTGCGTCCCAGTGGCAGATGTACCGGCGAGTCATTGGGGCCCACCCTGCCAACACAGAGGCGTGTGTGTAAGCTACCTGTGTGTCCTCCAAACTTCATGAGGATGTACACGAGAACCAGGAGGGGACCTGCAGCTCACCGCCACGTGCCAGAGGAGAGGTCTGCCGCTCTGCAGGATGTTGCCAGGATGGGGAACAACAACAACACTGCCCGGGAGACCATATGTGTACGGGACACCTTCACCTCCTACTTTTGTGAGGAGGGTGCTGTTCCCTGGCAACACCTTGTGCCATAGACGACACTATGCACACACACACAAAGGCTCTTTTAAGAGCCACCCACATTCAAATAAAATAGTATTGTTCCATTTGCTTAGCTATGTCAACTGCAGTTATTGTCCACACAAAACAGGCTGTTTTCAGAGGCTCAGGTGTATTACTGTGGGCTGTGCACCTTCCACCTTCAAAGAATAGTCAAGAGGACCAACCATGGAGAATAGTAAGACACTCGATTATTATGTTTGCTATATTGTGTGTGTGTGTGTGTGTGTGTGTGTGTGTGTGTGTGTGTGTGTGTGTGTGTGTGTGTGTGTGTGTGTGTGTGTGTGTGTGTGTGTGTGTGTGTGTGTGTGTGTGTGTGTGTGTGTGTGTGTGTGTGTGTGCATGTTCTTCAGTATAAAGTACTCTGAGGCCACTCAGGTTGGACACTGTGGACACCAGGTGAAGACACAGAGAAACACACAGATTCCTGTTGAACACTTTGTCTCTTATTTTCCTTATTTTCTCAGTCTCCCTCACTTCATGCATTTTCCCTCTTTATCCTTGTCCCTAAACCCTCCAGGTTATATCAGCTGTGTCAGTGAACTTCTCCCCTCTGGCCTGCCTGACAGAGGGCAGAGCATGATCACAGAGGTGAGAGGTCACTTGGCTGAGTCAACAGGAAGTGTTATTAATCAAATCAAATTTCAAATCAAATCAAATGTATTTATATAGCCCTTCGTACATCAGCTGATATCTCAAAGTGCTGTACAGAAACCCAGCCTAAAACCCCAAACAGCAAGCAATGCAGGTGTAGAAGAGATGCTTTACATTGAAATCAAATGAAATCAACATTTATTTGTCACGTGCGCTGAATACAACAGGTGTGGTAGACCTTACAGTGAAATGTTTACTTACAAGCTCTAACCAATAGTGCAAAAAAGGTATTAGGTGAACAATAGGTAAGTAAAGAAATAAAACTATAGTAAAAAAAACTTTGAAAAAGAACAGTAGCGAGGCTATAAAAGTACAGCTTGGAGACCGAGCAATTGCCGTACCATGCAGTGATGCAACCGGTCAGGATGCTCTCAATGTTGCAGCTGTAGAACCTTTTGAGGATCTCAGGACCCATGCCAAATCTTTTTAGTTTCCTTAGTCGTGCCATCTTCACAACTGTCTTGGTGTGTTTGGACCATTCTAGTTTGTTGTTGATGTGGACACCAAGGAATTTGAAGCTCTCAACCTGCTCCACTACAGCCCAGTCGATGAGAATGGGGGCGTGCTCGGTCCTCCTTTTCTTGTAGTCCACAATCATCTCCTTAGTCTTGGTTACGTTGAGGGATAGGTTGTTATTCTGGCACCACCCGGCCAGGTCTCTGACCTCCTCCCTATAGGCTGTCTCGTCGTTGTCGGTGATCAGGCCTAACACTGTTGTGTCGTCTGCAAACTTAATGATGTTGTTGGAGTCGTGCCTGGCCATTCAGTCGTGAGTGAACAGGGAGTACAGGAGGGGACTGAGCACGCACCCCTGGGGAGCTCCAGCGTTGAGGATCAGCATGGCAGACGTGTTGCTACCTACCCTCACCACCTGAGGGCGCCCTGTCAGGAAGTCCAGGATCCAGTTGCAGAGGGAGGTGTTTAGTCCCAGGTTCCCAGCTTTGAGGGTACTATGTGTTGAATTTCGAGTCTCATAGCAAAGGGCCTGAATACATATGTTTATAAGGTATTTCTGTTTTTTATTTTTAATACATTTGCAAAACATTCTAAAAACCTGTTTTCGCATTGTCATTATGGGGTATTGTTGTAGATTGATGAGGGGGAAAATATGATTTTATGAATTTTAGAATAAGACTGGAACATAACAAAATGCGGAAAGGGGATTGGGTCTAAATAGTTTCCGAATGCACTTTTTTGTCAATTTAAATTCACCCCCTAAATAAATTCTTACAGTGTGGCTATGTGGTTGAGAGGGTAAAATTCCAATGAAATGTAGTATCTTACTGCCCCTTCTGTTTCCAATCTGTCATAACAAAGCATTGAAAAAATATAGGTGGAATTACACACAAAAAAATCTCAGTAGGCCCTTATTGTCAATAAATATTTAGGCTATAAACCATTTGCATTTCTAAACCATTGACTGTTTGAGAAATATAGTTGTTGTGTTTTGATGCTGCCTTTTACATGCACTGAAATCCCCCCAAAAGTGTTTCACAACATTCTCGTAAAAATACAAATATTTAGGTTTAACACTGAACTTCTGTGTATTAAATCACTTACATTGGGTTTACATACAAACACCCGAATTCGTTTTTGCATGTCCCACTCCCACTCCCACTCAGCGAGAAGTGGGGTTCACGGCAAGGGATCAGCCAATACTGACGCCGACCCTGAAGAAATTAGGGTTAATTGCCTTGCTCAGGGGCAGAACAACAGATTTTTACCTTTCGGTTACTGGCCCAACGCTCCAAACCACCAGGTTACCTAAAGTATTACTCTTTTGGAGCTAAAAACACAAGTATTTCACTGCACCTGCGAAAACATCTGCAAAATATGTTTATGCAACCAATCGAATTTGATTTGATTTGATTTTTGATTAGGAACACAACTTTCCATGGTTTCATTACACAACCATGCCGTTTTGAGACTTTCTACTTTTACAGTGTAGTTTCGCACAGCAGCTGTCCCTAATCTTTGTCAAGACTCCGCCATGGGGAAGAGACAGACAAATCATTTACCATATCCTTAAAAGTTCCAATTCTATACAATGAACACTACTTTATTTGGCATTAACCCTACTCTGAATTCACACATTTGAATACTTTCAACTAATCTAGTTTGAACAGGTATTTAGTGCTTGTCACCTTGGCCGTGTGGTTGATGCTACTAGCCATTATCTATAATCTCTGTTTATCTGCAGCCCTACCACATCCTGTCAAGCTTAGAGACAGAGTCCCTAACTACACGTCTCCATAAAGACAAATAAACATCATTCCCCTTGTATCTTAAATTGATCTTATGAGCATTTAATCCAAGTAAGATGCTATTGGTGAGCTTGTGGTTCCGTATTTCACAGCAACAAGAAGATAGTTTAAAACCGTGACCACATCTCAAACACTAAGGCCCTGTCTCTCTTGCCCTCCTGTCTGCATGGCAACCACACTTTCCAGTTTCCGGCAAAGCCTGGTAAATCATTATTACCACACGATTCAATCACTTTAAAATGTCTTAATGCATTTCTTTTATGACCATGATTGTCTCTCCGCGTAGCAACGTTTCCTTACTGCACTCTGAAATGCCTCACTGACGGAGCTCTCTCATCTGACTCTCTCTCGCTCTCTCATTGTACGTCTGTCTCTCTTTCCTCTCTCCCTCTTTCTCTGTCTCGCCCCTGAAGGTGAGAGGAGGAGCCATGTCCTGTTAAAATGTCATCATGCAGCTAGGAAGTCTACTCAGCATATATTGTCAAATCGACATGGAATTTAGCAGACACTTTTATTCAAAGTTGCTTATGGGCATCCATTTTACGTACGGCTGGTCTCGGGAATCAAACCCAATATCCTGGGGTTGCAAGGGTCATGAGCTACGGAAGACTATGCTACCCTGAGAACTAACAGAGGGACACTTTGATAGCAGGTCACAGTTGGAAGCCGTCCTATTGCCTCTGACCACAGAACAACAGCTGTCACATGTTCCGCTCATTTCCCTTTTTGTTCAGGGAAAACTAAGTTGAGGTTAAAGGTCAGGCACGGGAGCCCTTCCTTTGACGAGTTTACTAGCACAGATTTGACTTGCACAGCATTAGCTGGTAGAGGTTGTTTTGGAATGATTGAGATACTGTGGTCGTCTTACCTACTTTAGTTGAATGCACTTACTGTAAGTCACCCTTGATAAGAGTGTCTGCTAAACGTGGGAGCAGGGGACTGAGAGCTTGTGGCATCAGCTCTCTTGCTTGAGACGCTGTGCAGAGATAGAGGAAGGTACCACATCTCCCATATAAGGAGAACGACAGCGACTGACCCATATAGGCTACTGACCTCAGAGAGAACAAATAAGCGATAACCACACGCTGACATAGAGGAACGTACATGCACACACACACACACGCACTAACAAACACACAGACAATATGGGGGTGATGTGGGGGTTGATGGAATCGATGTATGTTGACACTCGTTTTGATACATGTACAGTAGGGCAAAAAAGTATTTAGTCAGCCACCAATTGTGCAAGTTCTTCCACTTAAAAAGATGAGAGAGGCCTGTCATTTTCATCACAGGTACACTTCAAATATGACAGACAAAATGAGAAAACAAAATCCAGAAAATCACATTGTAGGATTTTTTATGAATTTATTTGCAAATTATGGTGGAAAATAAGTATTTGGTCACCTACAAACTGCCTGGTTTCCTCCAGACGTGACGCTTGGCATTCAGGCCAAAGAGTTCAATCTTGGTTTCAACAGACCAGAGAATCTTGTTTCTCATGGTCTGAGAGTCCTTTAGGTGCCTTTTGGCTTCCGTCTGGCCACTCTACCATAAAGGCCTGATAGGTGGAGTGCTGCGGAGATGGTTATCCTTCTGGAAAGATCTCCCATCTCCACAGAGGAACTCTGGAGCTCTGTCAGAGTAACCATCGGGTTCTTGGTCACCCACCTCCCTGACCGAGGCCCTTCTCCCCCGATTGCTCAGTTTGGCCGGGCAGACAGCTCTAGGAAGAGTCTTGGTGGTTCCAAATGTCTTCCATTTAAGAATGATAGAGGCCATTATGTTCTTGGGGACATTCAATGCTGCAGATCTGGTACCCTTCCTCAGATCTGTGCCATGACACAATCCTGTCTCGGAGCTCTACGGATAATTATTTCAACCTCATGGCTTGTTTTTTTTTCTCTGACATGCATGGTCAAGTGTGGGACATAGACAGGCCTTTCCAAATCATGTCGAATCAATTGAATTTACAACAGGTGGACTCCTAACCAGTTGTAGAAACATCTCAAGGATGATCAATGGAGAAAAAAAAATGTTTTCGCTTTGTCAGAATGGGATATTGGGTGTAGATTGATGAGGGGAAAAACAAAGATACAGACGTTCTTCCTGACTCAGTTGCCAGAGAGGAAGGAAACCACTCATGGATTTCACCATGAGGCCAATGGTGACTATAAAACAGTTACAGAGTTTAGTGGCTGTGGTAGAAAATTGAGGATGGATCAACAACAGTGTAGTTAATCCACAATACTAACCTAAATGACAGAGTGAAAAGAAGGAAGCCAGTACAGAATATAAATATTCCAAAACATGAATCTTGTTTGCAATTCGGAACTAAAGTAAAATTGCAAAACATGTGGTTAAGAAATTCACTTTATATCCTGAATGCAAAGTGTTATGTTTAGGACAAATCCAACACAGTACATCACTTCATATTTTCATTTATGGTGGTGCCTACATCATGTTATGGGTATGATTGTCATCGGCAAGATTTTGGGAGTTGTTTAGGATAAAAAAAATAAACAGAATAGAGCTAAGCACAGGCAAAATCCTAGAGGAAAACCTGGTTCAGCCTGATTTTAAACAGAATGGGAGACAAATTCACCTTTCAGCAGGACAATAACCTAAAACAAAAGGCCAAATATACACTGGAGTTGCTTACCAAGATGACAGTGAATGTTCCATGAGTGGCCTAGCTACAGTTCTGACTTAAATCGACTTGAAAAAAGGCCGTCTAGCAATGATCAACAACCAACTTGACAGAGCTTGAAAAATAAGAATAATTTGCAAATATTGTACAATCCAGGTCTGCAAAGCCTTTAGAGACTTGCCCAGAAAGACACAGCTGTAATCGCTGCCACAGATGCTTCTCCAAAATATTGACTCAGGAGTGTGAATATGTAACTAAGATATTTCTGTATTTCACTTTCAATTCATGTGCTAACATTTCAAAAAACATGATTTCACTTTGTAATTATGGGGTATTGTGTGTAGAGGGGTGAGAATTTAGGCTGTAACACAACAAAATGTGGAATAAGTCAATGGATATGAATACTTTCTGAATTTTATATTAGGAACACCTTCCTAATATTGTGTTGCCCCTGCCATCAGAACAGCATTCATTCGCAGGGGCATGGACTCCACAAGGTGTCGAAGTGTTCCACAGGGATGCTGGTCCATGTCGACTCTAACGCTTCCCACAATTGCGTCAAGTTGTCTGTATGTCTTTTGGGTGGTGGACCATTCTTGATACACACTGGGAAACTGGTGAGTGTTAATAAAAACCTGGCAGCATTGCAGCTGTTGACACGCTCAAACCGGTGCACGTGGCACCTACAACCGTACCCAGTTAAAAGGCACTTACATCTTTTGTCTTACTCATTCACCCTCTGAATGGCACACATACACAATCCATGTCTCTATTGTCTCAAAGCTTCAAAATCCTTCTTCAACCCGTCTCCTCCCCTTCCTCTACACTGATTGCAGTGGATTTAACAGGTGACCATGATATCAATAAGGGATTATAGCTTTCACCTGGATTAACCTGGTCAGTCTATGTCATGAAAAGAGCAAGTTTTCCTAGTGTTTTGTACACAGTGTATATACCATAATAGAACATAGAAGGCTACCATACAAGATGATGCAAACTGTAAACAGTCGACCATGAAATTCTACATTTACTCCACTAGAAGGTAGTCTTTAACAACCTACAGTACAGTACTCGGGTTCATCACTAGGCAACAGATCTCCTAACCGCTCCCCGTCTCAAGAGCGATGAGTATTATAGTCTAATGAGCTGATGGCAATAATGGATTATATGATTTCTCACACATGCGTCTTCTCCAAGGCCTCCATCTCCACAGGGTGTTGTGATGTTGATGGTAATGTTGTGATTACTGACAGGGTTGGCAACCAGTCTTCTCTCTCTAGTACCGGAGGGATGTTGATGAGATCGGGGTGTAATCATTAGTCCAAACAGTTGCAACTGAAACGACAGGTTCTATTGGACAAATTCAGGTCGGTCCCTCCCCCCATTTCGTTTGCTTCTCTTTAGAAACGTTTGCAACAGAATACATCTGTACAACAAAAACGTCACAGTGGACACGGCTGAACAGCTCGAGTTTTAGAACTATGAACCATTTGTTTGGATGGAGAAGGCTTGCCAGCCTGATGTTAATGCTGCTATATTTCATCATTGATGGTATGTTTCTTTTGTTACTGATTTGCTGTGTATGTGGGAGATAATAGATAAGTAGCCTAAACTTGACTTGTTTTAAATGTTCAATGTTTGAATTAGTAACTTTAGAAACATATTTTTGTACGCTTGTTTGTGGCTCCTGATAAGGGAGCCTAGGCTACCAGCTGTAGTGCATGGAGCGCAGACCAAATGTGAATTCCCCAAATTGCATTCCCAACCCCCCCTTCCCACCCTCTTATTAAATATGGTAAAATGTGTAAAGGCTAAATCATTTAAACAGTGCCACATTGAAACTTAGCCTGTCGCTAAGACTCAAAATAACATTCCTCTCTCTCTCTAGAGACATACCCTCCTGTATCCTGTCCGAGCGTTTGATAAATATTTACAGTAAGGGATAGATAACGACAGAGAGTAGGTTGTATAACTGGCTCTTTCATGGGAAGAAAGAGGTGGAGGCTATAAAAGTTTGCAATCTCAACGCCAACTACAGAGTATGCCAATACTTTGATGCATAGACTCATTTATATGACAGATGAATGATCTTTTGGAAACAACAGGCTGACAACCTTTCATAATATCTGAGATTGAGACTGTAGCAAGTCATATGAAACTAATTTGCATGACTATTTGCATTTTTCCCCAACTGACAGAGCTCACAGGCTCACTGTGTTAAGACTCACAGTGCCCAATGACTATAGATGTGAGAATAAAATATGCACCTTTATGGTGTTGGGACTTCCCTCAACTATGTTGAATCATTGAAGGGCATGGCTTCATCCCCAAAAATGAAGAAATCCTTTCACGGATATATCAACATCTAAAAGTCATGAGGTAAAATGTATTTTATTTTATTTTATTTCACCTTTATTTAACCAGTTAGGCTAGTTGAGAACAGGTTCTCATTTGCAACTGCGACCTGGCCAAGATAAAGCATAGCAGTGTGAACAGACAACACAGAGTTACACATGGAGTAAACAATTAACAAGTCAATAACACAGAGAAAAAAAGGGGAGTCTATATACAATGTGTGCAAAAGGCATGAGGAGGTAGGCGAATAATTACAATATTGCAGATTAACACTGGAGTGATAAATGATCAAAAGATCATGTACAGGTAGAGATATTGGTGTGCAAAAGAGCAGAAAAGTAAATAAATATATATATAATAAAACTGTGGGGATGAGGTAGGTGAAAATGGGTGTGCTATTTACCAATAGATTATGTACAGCTGCAGCGATCGGTTAGCTGCTCAGTTAGCTGATGTTTGAAGTTGGTGAGGGAGATAAAAGTCTCCAACTTCAGCGATTTTTGCAATTCGTTCCAGTCACAGGCAGCAGAGTACTGGAACGAAAGGCGGCCGAATGAGGTGTTGGCTTTAGGGATGATCAATGAGATACACCTGCTGGAGCGCGTGCTACGGATGGGTGTTGCCATCGTGACCAGTGAGCTGAGATAAGGCGGAGCTTTGCCTAGCATGGCCTTGTAGATGACCTGAAGCCAGTGGGTCTGGCGACGAATATGTAGCGAGGGCCAGCCGACTAGAGCATACAAGTCGCAGTGGTGGGTAGTATAAGGTGCTTTAGTGACAAAACGGATGGCACTGTGATAAACTGCATCCAGTTTGCTGAGTAGAGTGTTGGAAGCAATTTTGTAGATGACGTCGCCGAAGTCGAGGATCGGTAGGATAGTCAGTTTTACTAGGGTAAGCTTGGCAGCGTGAGTGAAGGAGGCTTTGTTGCGGAATAGAAAGCCGATTCTTGATTTGATTTTCGATTGGAGATGTTTGATATGGGTCTGGAAGGAGAGTTTGCAGTCTAGCCAGACACCTAGGTACTTATAGGTGTCCACATATTCAAGGTCGGAGCCATCCAGGGTGGTGATGCTAGTCGGGCATGCGGGTGCAGGCAGCGATCGATTGAAAAGCATGCATTTGGTTTTACTAGCGTTTAAGAGCAGTTGGAGGCCACGGAAGGAGTGTTGTATGGCATTGAAGCTCGATTGGAGGTTAGATAGCACAGTGTCCAATGATGGGCCGAAAGTGTATACAATGGTGTCGTCTGCGTAGAGGTGGATCAGGGAATCGCCCGCAGCAAGAGCAACATCATTGATATATACAGAGAAAAGAGTCGGCCCGAGAATTGAACCCTGTGGCACCCCCATAGAGACTGCCAGAGGACTTGACAACATGCCCTCCGATTTGACACACTGAACTCTGTCTGCAAAGTAATTGGTGAACCAGGCAAGGCAGTCATCCGAAAAACCGAGGCTACTGAGTCTGCCGATAAGAATATGGTGATTGACAGAGTCAAAAGCCTTGGCAAGGTCGATGAAGACAGCTGCCAGTACTGTCTTTTATCGATGGCGGTTATGATGTCGTTTAGTACCTTGAGTGTGGCTGAGGTGCACCCGTGACCGGCTCGGAAACCAGATTGCATAGCGGAGAAGGTACGGTGGGATTCGAGATGGTCAGTCACCTGTTTGTTGACTTGGTTTTCGAAGACCTTAGATAGGCAGGGCAGGATGGATATAGGTCTGTAACAGTTTGGGTCCAGGGTGTCACCCCCTTTGAAGAGGGGGATGACTGTGGCAGCTTTCCAGTCCTTGGGGATCTCAGATGATATGAAAGAGAGGTTGAACAGGCTGGTAAATAGGGGTTGCGACAATGGCGGCGGATAGTTTCAGAAATAGAGGGTCCAGATTGTCAAGCCCAGCTGATTTATACGGGTTCAGGTTTTGCAGCTCTTTCAGAACATCTGCTATCTGGATTTGGGTAAAGGAGAACCTGGAGAGGCTTGGGCGAGGAGCTGCGGGGGGTCCGGGGCTGTTGGCCGAGGTAGAAGTAGCCAGGCGGAAGGCATGGCCAGCCGTTGAGAAATGCTTGTTGAAGTTTTCGATAATCATGGATTTGTCGGTGGTGACCGTGTTCCCTAGCCTCAGTGCAGTGGGCAGCTGGGAGGAGGTGCTCTTGTTCTCCATGGACTTCACAGTGTCCCAGAACTTTTTGGAGTTGGAGCTACAGGATGCAAACTTCTGCCTGAAGAAGCTGGCCTTAGCTTTCCTGACTGACTGCGTGTATTGGTTCCTGACTTCCGTTAACAGTTGCATATCGCGGTGACTGTTCGATGCTATTGCAGTCCGCCACAGGATGTTTTTGTGCTGGTCGAGGGCAGTCAGGTCTGGAGTGAACCAAGGGCTGTATCTGTTCTTAGTTCTGCATTTTTTGAACGGAGCATGCTTATCTAAAATGGTGAGGAAGTTACTCTTAAAGAATGACCAGGCATCCTCAACTGACGGGATGAGGTCAATGTCCTTCCAGGATACCCGGGCCAGGTCGATTAGAAAGGCCTGCTCACAGAAGTGTTTTAGGGAGCGTTTGACAGTGATGAGGGGTGGTCGTTTGACTGCGGCACCGTAGCGGATACAGGCAATGAGGCAGTGGTCGCTGAGATCCTGGTTGAAGACAGCGGAGGTGTATTTGGAGGGCCAGTTGGTCAGGATGACGTCTATGAGGGTGCCCTTGCTTACAGAGTTAGGGTTGTACCTGGTGGGTTCTTTGATGATTTGTGTGAGATTGAGGGCATCTAGCTTAGATTGTAGGACTGCCGGGGTGTTAAGCATATCCCAGTTTAGGTCACCTAGCAGAACAAACTCTGAAGCTAGATGGGGGGCAATCAATTCACAATGGTGTCCAGGGCACAGCTGGGAGCTGAGGGGGGTCGGTAGCAGGCGGCAACAGTGAGAGACTTATTTCTGGAGAGAGTCATTTTCAGAATTAGTAGTTCAAACTGTTTGGGTATGGACCTGGAAAGTATGACATTACTTTGCAGGCTATCTCTGCAGTAGACTGCAACTCCTCCCCCTTTAGCAGTTCTATCTTGACGGAAGATGTTATAGTTGGGTATGGAAATCTCTGAATTTTTGGTGGCCTTCCTGAGCCAGGATTCAGACACGGCAAGGACATCAGGGTTAGCAGAGTGTGCTAAAGCAGTGAGTAAAACAAACTTAGGGAGGAGGCTTCTGATGTTGACATGCATGAAACCAAGGCTTTTTCGATCACAGAAGTCAACAAATGAGGGTGCCTGGGGACATGCAGGGCCAGGGTTCACCTCCACATCACCCGCGGAACAGAGAAGGAGTAGTATGAGGGTGCGGCTAAGGGCTATCAAAACTGGTCGCCTAGAGCGTTGGGGACAGAGAATTAGAGGAGCAGGATTCTGGGCATGGTAGAATACATTCAGGGCATAATGCGCAGACAGGGGTATGGTGGGGTGCGGGTATGGCGGAGGTAAGCCCAGGCACTGGGTGATGATGAGAGAGGTTTTATCTCTGGACATGCTGGTTGTAATGGGTGAGGTCACCGCATATGTTGGAGGAGGGACAAAGGAGGTGTCAGGGGTATGAGGAGTGGGACTAGGGGCTCCATAGTGAACTAAAACAATGATAACTAACCAGAGCAACAGTATACAAGGCATATTGACATTTGAGAGAGACATACAGCGAGGCATACAGTAATCACAGGTGTTGAATTGGGAAAGCTAGCTAAAACAGTGGGTGAGACAACAGCTAATCAGCTAGCATAAAAACAGCAGGTAAAATGGCATTGACTAGGCAACGGGGCCGACAGATAAAACAAACAAGCAGAATGGAGTACCGTGATTAATGGACAGTCCAGCGTGGATCAGCTATGTAGCCAAGTGATCAGAGTCCAGGGGCAGCGGTGGATGGGGCAGGGGGGCTGGGCTGGCGAGTGTTATCCAGGTTAAGAAAACTAACAATGACTAAGTAGCTTGTAGCTAGCTAGCTGGTAGCTAAATAGCTTGTAGCTAGCTAGCTGGTAGCTAAATACCTTGTAGCTAGCTGGTTAGCTTCTGGAGGTTATTGGGTGTGTTCTGGGCTAAACAAGCTAAACAAGCTAGCAGTTAGCATGCAGAGTTAGCAAGCAAGGAGATAGCGAGGGCTAGTGAGTTAGCCTTTGGAGGACGTTGCGATGGGGTGAGTCTGTTTATTCCTCTTCATGCGGTGACATCGATAGACCGGTCGTGGATCCGGGTATAGAAGCCCAGGAGTATGCTAGGAGCTCTGGCAGGGCTAGCTTCAAGCTACGTGGGTGTAAACGCTAGCCAGGAGTAATCAACCAGGGTTGCTGTTTAGCTCGATAGCTAGTTGTGAAGATCCAGCTGAAGAATGTTCCGTTTGTGGTGGGAATCCGGGGGTAAAAAATAAATAGGTCCGTTATGCTCTGGTTAGCGTCGCGTTGTTCGAACTGGCGAGAGCTTTCCGAGCTAAAGGTTAGCTGAAGACCGCTAGCATAGCTGGCTAGCTCCAGTTGAAGGGTTCCGGTTTCGGTTTCGAAGTAAATATAACTACTTTAGGAAAAGTAGCTACATTGGCGGGTTGCAGAAGAGTATTTGGAAGCTTAGGTTTAGCAAAATGTTTTTAAAGATATGCGAAGAAAAAAATATCTAAAATATCTAAAACGAAAAAGAGACGATATTTACAGAGAGACGATACGACAGGACGAGTTACTGCTACGCCATCTTGGATCAAAATACATTTGATACATATACAAGATACATAAAATTAACATTCCAACTCAGTGATGTACTTTATTTAAGCTACATTCAATCGGCACATTAGATTGTTCTTCTCTAAACAGGAAACATTGGTGGTTTCCTGTGATTACGTGGTCAGTGGCTGTCTTTACCCTGAATTACAGAAATTACAGAAATTCACACATCAAAAGAAAAATACAAAATGCAAGCAGAAAGATAGAAAAACACAGTCATAAAAAATAAAGACATTCGTCAGTAAAAAGTTCCTCAATCAGCTTTCTGAATTGCCCACCAAAACATAACATTTCAGAACATTTTGAAGATTGTTCCACAAATAAGGTGCAAAAAAGCTTAAAGCTGTTTTAGCTAACTCAGTAGAAACCAAAGGAATTTCCTGGGTTAACCATCCCTGAGACCAGGTGTGATAACTCATATGTCTGAAGTTTAGTAATGATGTTAGGTACAGTGGGACTTTTTGTAAAATAGCTTTTATAAACAAAAACAGCAATGTATCAACCTACGTGATATCAGAGGGCCAACCAACGTTCTGGTAGAGAATGCAGTGTTGAGTGCTAAAATTGTTGGCCATAATAAAGCGCAGTGCGCTATGATAAACTGCATCTAACGACTTTAATGAAGTAGCAGCTGCGTTGAAATAGATGATGTCGCCATAGTCTAGGACCGATACGAACATCGGCTGAATAATCTGCTTTCTCCTATTTGTTGAGAGGCAGGACCTTTTTCTATGGAAGAGCTAATTTTTATTCTCGGCTTCTTAACGAAATCATCACTACGCTTTTTAAAAAGACCCTTGACGTGTCATTTTGCCTGCCCCCTGTTTTAGTAATTCACTTTTGTTACTTTGACACTGTCTACATCTGGGTCTTCTCCTGAAATGTGAATTCACCTGTATTTGGGGAGTTTCTCCCACTCTTCTCTGCAGATCCTCTCAGGTTGGATGGTGAGCACTCCTGCACAGCTATTTTCAGGCCTCTCCAGAGATGTTCGATCGGGTTCAAGTCTGGGCTCTGGCTGGGCCACTCAAGGACATTCAGAGACTTGTCCCGAAGCCACTCCTGCTTTGTCTTTGCTGTGCACTTACAGTCGCTGTCCTGTTGGAAGGTGAACCTTCACCCCAGTCTGAGGTCCTGAGCCCTCTGGAGCAGGTTTTCATCAAGGATCTCTCTGTACTTTGCTCCATTCATATTTCCCTCGATCCTGACTAGTCTCCCAGTCCCTGCCGCTGAAAAACATCCCCACAGCATGATGCTGCCACCACCAAAATAGTTCAATCATGGTTTCATCAGACCAGAGAATCTTGTTTCTCATGGTTTGAGAGTCTTTAGGTTCCTTTTGGCAAACTCCAAGCAGGCTGTCATGTACCATTTACTGAGGAGTGGCTTCTGTCTGGCCACTCTACCATAAAGGCCTAATTGGTGGTGTGCTGCAGAGATGGCTGTTCTTTTGGAAAGTTGTCTCATCTCCACTCTAGAACTCTCTGAGTAACCATTGGGTTCTTGGTCACCTAGCTGATTCCCTTCTCCCCCGATTGCTCAGTTTGGCCATGCGGCCAGCTCTAGGAAGAGTCTTGGTGGTTCCACACTTCTTCTGTTTAAGAATGATGGAGGCCACTGTGTTCTTGGAGACCTTCAATTCTGCAGAAAAGTTTTGGTACCCTTCCCCAGATCTGTGCCTCGACATAATCCTGTCTCGGAGCTCTACAGACAATTCCTTCAACCTCATGGTTTGGTTATTGCTTTGACATGCACAATCAACTGTGGGACCTTAGATAGACAGGTGTGTGCCTTTCCAAATCATGTCCAATCAACTGAATTTACCACAGGTGGACTCCAAGTTGTAGAAACATCTCAAGGATGATCAATGGAAACAGATGGACCTGAGCTCAATTTCGAGTCTCGTTTGCTAAGTCAAATGACACCGCTGGTTCTGCTCACACTGCCCTACCCTGTGCTCTGACCTCTTTCTCCCCTCTCTCTCCAGATGAAATCTCGCGTCTTGTGACGGCCGACCGCCCAACAACCTGCCCGCTTGACCCTATCCCCTCCTCTCTTCTCCAGACAATTTCCGGAGACCTTCTCCCTTACCTCACCTCGCTCATCAACTCATCCCTGACCGCTGGCTACGTCCCTTCCATCTTCAAGAGAGCGAGAGTTGCACCCCTTCTGAAAAAACCTACACTCGATCCCTCCGATGTCAACAATTACAGACCAGTATCCCTTCTTTCTTTTCTCTCCAAAACTCTTGAACGTGCCGTCCTTGGCCAGCTCTCCCGCTATCTCTCTCTGAATGACCTTCTTGATCCAAATCAGTCAGGTTTCAAGACTAGTCATTCAACTGAGACTGCTCTCCTCTGTATCACGGAGGCGCTCCGCACTGCTAAAGCTAACTCTCTCTCCTCTGCTCTCATCCTTCTAGATCTATCGGCTGCCTTCGATACTGTGAACCATCAGATCCTCCTCTCCACCCTCTCCGAGTTGGGCATCTCCGGCGCGGCCCACGCTTGGATTGCGTCCTACCTGACAGGTCGCTCCTACCAGGTGGCGTGGCGAGAATCTGTCTCCTCACCACGCGCTCTCACCACTGGTGTCCCCCAGGGCTCTGTTCTAGGCCCTCTCCTATTCTCGCTATACACCAAGTCACTTGGCTCTGTCATAACCTCACATGGTCTCTCCTATCATTGCTATGCAGACGACACACAATTAATCTTCTCCTTTCCCCCTTCTGATGACCAGGTGGCGAATCGCATCTCTGCATGTCTGGCAGACATATCAGTGTGGATGACGGATCACCACCTCAAGCTGAACCTCGGCAAGACGGAGCTGCTCTTCCTCCCGGGGAAGGACTGCCCGTTCCATGATCTCGCCATCACGGTTGACAACTCCATTGTGTCCTCCTCCCAGAGCGCTAAGAACCTTGGCGTGATCCTGGACAACACCCTGTCGTTCTCAACCAACATCAAGGCGGTGGCCCGTTCCTGTAGGTTCATGCTCTACAACATCCGCAGAGTACGACCCTGCCTCACACAGGAAGCGGCGCAGGTCCTAATCCAGGCACTTGTCATCTCCCGTCTGGATTACTGCAACTCGCTGTTGGCTGGGCTCCCTGCCTGTGCCATTGAACCCCTTCAACTCATCCAGAACGCCGCAGCCCGTCTGGTGTTCAACCTTCCCAAGTTCTCTCACGTCACCCCGCTCCTCCGTTCTCCCACTGGCTTCCAGTTGAAGCTCGCATCCGCTACAAGACCATGGTGCTTGCCTACGGAGCTGTGAGTGGAACGGCACCTCAGTACCTCCAGGCTCTGATCAGGCCCTACACCCAAACAAGGGCACTGCGTTCATCCACCTCTGGCCTGCTCGCCTCCCTACCACTGAGGAAGTACAGCTCCCGCTCAGCCCAGTCAAAACTGTTCGCTGCTCTGGCCCCCCAATGGTGGAACAAACTCCCTCACGACGCCAGGACAGCGGAGTCAATCACCACCTTCCGGAGACACCTGAAACCCCACCTCTTTAAGGAATACCTAGGATAGGATAAGTAATCCCTCTCACCCCCCCCTTTAAGATTTAGATGCACTATTGTAAAGTGACTGTTCCACTGGATGTCATAAGGTGAATGCACCAATTTGTAAGTCGCTCTGGATAAGAGCGTCTGCTAAATGACTTAAATGTAAATGTAATGTAATGAGTCTCATAGCATAGGGTCTGAATACTTATGTAAATAAGATATTTCTGTTTATTACATTTAATAAATGTGCAAAAATGACCACAGACCTGTTTCCACTTTGTCATTATATGGTATTGTGTGTAGATTGCTTAGGAAATAGTTTTATTTAATCCATTTTAGAATACCGGTGTAACACAACAAAATGTGGAAATAGTCAAGGGGTCTGAATACTTTCCAAAGGCACTGTACTTAGTTGAACCTGCATTCAATACTAATTTCAGGTCAATAACGTTTTTCTTTAATACAATGAAAGCAGACTGTAGTTCAGATGGAGCCTGGTCAACCGTGGGGCAATAGCATACACAACAGTATCATCAGCATACAAGTGCAGGTACATTTCTTTTACAGACAAGGCGATTTTGTTCATGTCAACAACAAAAAGTACAGGACCCAAAATCGACCCCTGCAGGACACCTTTCGTAATATCCAGGAAACCTGATTTAACACTATTAGTAGATACACGTTGAGTTTAATCTGTTAAGTCATTTTTAAAACAGCTACATGCAGCCTGGTTGAGGTCACTTGAGGACAGCCTTTGAATTAGTTGTGAGTGATCAACAGTATCAAAATCCTTTGACAGGTCAACGAAGAAGGCGGCTCAATGTTGCCCTTTTTATCCACATAATTAACCAGATCATTTATAACTAGGGATGCAGCAGAGAGAGTACTATGACCTGGTCTAAAACCCGACTGATGTACATTTAGAAAACGTTTCAAAGATAAGAAAGATCTTAATCAAGGATTCTAATATTTTAGCTAGGCAAGAAAGTTTAGAAGTAGGCCGATAATGATTTAGGTCACAAGGGTCACCACTTTGGTGAAGAGGGAGTACATGGGCCGCCTTCCAAACCCTGGGGATAGTACCAGATATAATCATCCAGTTAAAAATATGGGTTAATTATTCAGCAGTCAGGGGGCAGAGACCTGGAGCAAAAATAGATCAAACATATCAGCCCCAGTGGTCATTTTTACGTCTGAAGTAAGGCATCTAGCACATCACAGATAGTAAATTTGCTGATATGAAAACAAAGATTCACTAGAAGATGACGTGTTAATCATCGAGTCATCTAGAGGCTGGCATAGGGAAAAGCAGTTCATTGACTTACCAGGGTTAATTAAACCACAGTTTCTCTCAAATAAAAAGCCTGCCTAGATACAATTATGATTAAAGCATCACTTTTCCCCTTCTCAGTTATGATGCCACAGTCAGACATAACTTGCTTAGACAAGGAAGAAGAGGCATTTGTACGCTTTAGTGCATTTCCTGTTCTCCCAACTTTTTAAGGATCACCAGCCGATTCAGAGATAAAGCTTAAAAAGTAACTTGATTTAGCTTCCTTAAATGATATAGTAGATATGTTTCTCAATGGTCTTGAAAATTAACAGGGTCCGTTTCCTTGCCTTGGACCAGGCCGGATTTTTCACCTGATTGAGCTCAGAAGAAAACCAAGGGTTGGATCTATCTTTCACTCTGAATTGTTTAAAAGGGGCGTGTTCATCTGCCAGAAAAATAAATATGGAGGATACAGTGGCTAAAATCAAGACCAGAACATGTCACGTAAAAACCCTTGAGGAGAGAACTTTTAAAAATGTATCTTCTTAACTAAACGAGGATTAGTATTTTGCTGTTTCGTATCTCCTATACATACTATGTGAGATGATCACCTTGTCGTGGAAATGCAACACCATGTCATGGAAATGACCACCAGGGACACCTTGAAGTCAATATGAAATGAATGATTCTTTGTTATCAGCACGGTGGAGAGGTTCCAACCAACTCAATACACCAAGTACACATATCGATCAGGAACTCCAACTGGGATTTACATTCTAAAATACACACACAAGGGATCTGTAGACTCAGCGGTGACTAAATCTCTCAATGCTTAACCATTGTTTACATAGTTTACATAGCTCTCACCACAATCGGGTTGCAGTGACTGTCCCTGAGACGAGGCAATACACCAAGCCTGTAGTTTAAGAGCTAGGGCATTCTAAACTTGTCAAACAAAAAAAAAAAACCTTCAATTCTCCCTCAAAGCTCTTATCCTTTAATTAACCAAGGGCCTGTCATCACTCCTGCTATTGAAATGGGTGGGAGTAGAGTATTATCTGGCCTAGCAAAAGGCAGTGGGCCTGTGTGTTAGTATAATGCAAACAGTGCATGTTCCATCCCACCTAGAAATCATATTGACTTTCACAGGGAAGAGAGCACACACGTTGTAACAGTTTCACACCAACGCTGATAAGAATGAGATTGGGGCAAGGTTAGCCCAAGATACATTCTCGTGGCTCTCCTCTCATTTTAGGGCATCCCTCTGTCACTCCTTCTCACCTTTCCAAATCATAATTTGAACCCAATCAATTAATGAATTATCCAACCCAAATTTAGAATCACTCGAAGAACCTCAACTTAGCACATACCGACACTTGCAGAATGTACATTTATGTTGACATACAGTATATTCATCTTATAATTCTAGCATTAACTTCTTTCGGCTCCCATTTGTGGTAATGACAGACTGGTATCTCAATGCATTCTTAGTCTACATTACTATAACATCCGCAGTGTACAGACCTCCACAATCAACCTGATATCCCAAATAAACAATTTGACAAATCTAAATCAATTACAGGCACGGTTGACGACCCCCCTCCTTCACGCCACGCTTTACAATTCGTCTTCCCAATGGCACATATGTTCAAAGTGGATGGCCCTTGATAATGTCCCAATTTCAATATCTGGGGAATAATCTGATTTTCCCAGCAGACAAATCTCTCACCTGAGCCACCATCCGCCATCCTTTGCGGTCCATTATGTCCATTTTTCCGACCAGTTTTTCCACCAGAAGCATGAAAGAAGTTTGGACAGGATTTCTCTACATGCTCACTCCACGTGGACTCATGTCGCACTCCTGAGAGAAAAGGCATGAGAAAAAAGGCAGTTGATAGCCTCAACTGGCCGCTGTGTACAGGTTCGAGTGCAGACCTCCACAATCAACCTGATATCCCAAATAAACAATTTGACAAATCTAAATCAATTACAGGCACGGTTGAGACCCCCCTCCTTCACGCCACGCTTTACAATTCGTCTTCCCAATGGCACATATGTTCAAAGTGGATGGCCCTTGGAATTTCAAGGCTGAGATGGAAAATCTCTCACCAAGGAGATTGGAATGAGTGGACTCGGACTCAGGTTTCAGGTGGTGAAGGATCATCGTGAACGCCATTATCGCCCTTACTTCAGCCGGTTAGAGGGGGTGAGGTTCATACCGTTCTCGGCCAAATGATCCCTTCCGTGCATCTAGATACCATCTGTTGTCACCTTCGCAATCACCTCGATAGAGGACAAACCAGGACAACATTTTAGTTCAGGTCATTTCTGATTCAGGAAATCCAGACAAACTATTCACTAAATGACTAATTATTCACTGTATGACAAATTATTACTAATGCCAAAATTGATAATACAAATGTCTAAGACTTATACTCCCCTATCATCTTGGCAACCTCACTGCAGAGTTACAGGGTGAGGCAAATTCTTAAGGAAAAATCCCAACCATCCAGCAGACCCAATCTGGTGAGATTTGTATTGAAGCAAGACAAAAACAAATAAACAACCCAACAACAGCAATACACTTCTTCATATAAAACTAGAGGTGGGGAAAACTTCAATCAACACCATAGTGCCCTCAAAGCTCATCACTAAGCTAAGGACCCTGGGACTAAACACCTCCCTCTGCAACTGGATCCTGGACTTCCTGACAGGCTGCCCCCAGGTGGTAAGGGGGGCAGCCTGTCAGGAAGTCCACACTGATCCTCAACACTGGGGCCCCTCAGGGGTGCATGCTCAGTCCCCTCCTGTACTCCCTGTTACCCATGACTGCATGGCCAGGCACAACTCCAACACCATCATTAAGTTTGCCAATGACACAACAGTGGTAGGCCTGATCACCGACAACAATGAGACAGCCTATAGGGAGGAGGTCAGAGACCAGGCAGTGTGGTCCCAGGATAACAACCTCTCCCTCATCGTAAGCAAGACAAAGGAGATGATTGTGGACTACAGGAAAAGGAGGACCAAGCATGCCCCCATTCTCATCGACGGGGCTGTAGTGGAGCAGGTTGAGATGCTCAGTCTACGAACGCAAGGCACTACAGAGGGTAGTGCATATGGCCCAGTACATCACTGGGGCCAAGCTTTCTGCCATCCAGGACCTCTATACCAGGCAGTGTCAGAGGAAGGCGCTAAAAATCCAGCCACGCTAGTCATAGACTGTTATCTGTGTTACCGCACAGCAAGCAGTACCGAAGTGCCAAGTCTAGGTCCAAAAGGCTTCTTAACAGCTTCTTGCTACATGCCATAAGATTCCTGAACCCCCCCCCCCCAACCCCTATTTTACACTACAGCTACTCTCTGTTTATTATTTATGCATAGTCACTTTACCTGTACTTACATGTACATATGACCTAAATTACCTTGACAAACCTGTGCCCCGCACATTGACTCTGTACTGGTACCCCCTCTATAAAATGTCGCTACTGTTATTTTATTGTTGCTCTTCAATTATTTACTATTTTTCTATTTTGTTTTTTTCTTTTTTTCTTCGGGTTTATTTTAGTAAATACTTTGTTACTTAATTTTTTTAATAGCTTATGGTTTATTCGCCGTTAGTCAGCACCTCTACATAAAATAATTGTCTCTGGGTGTGCGCCAGCTCACGTTTTTTATTCAAGTAAATACTTTCTTAACATTTATGTTTCTTAAAACTGCATTGTTGATTAAGGGCTTGTAAGTCAGCATTTCACTTCAAGGCCTACACCTGTTGTTTTCGGCGCATGTGACAAAGAAAATGTGATTTGTTTCGGTAGGGGCTGGAGATGTCCGTGTCTGGATCAGCTGAGATGAGATTGGCCTCCTCTCTCTCCTTGACTGCTGGGAGGTTGGTGAGGCAGGGTAGGGTGTGGCAGGCTGGGAGGTTGGCAGGTCAAAGTGGACCGTGTAAAATATAAAAACAATGTTGTCGAAAAATAATGTAGCTACACTCCTGGGCCTACCCACCCAAGCAAAATAGCCTTCCTTTTCCCAGTGCAATTTCACTTTCACTTTTAGAAATCCAAAGACCCCGATCAGGTCTACATTGATCTGACAATTGTAAGAATGATAAGAGTCACGAGTAGACCTTTAGCGTTACTGACAACTATTCTGTTCGCTGCAGTGAAAAGTATTCATTTCAGTGCAAACATATTTTACCACATAGGCCTGCATGTGAGACAGGACTCTTGTATGCAGGGAAGACTGTGTGGGGCTGCTTCTCAGTGTGGTCAAACCACTAACATGACAGAAAAAGTCCCAACGCACAATGTGACAGACTGAGGAAACGAGTCTGTGTTCACAAGCAGAGACACGGTCACATATTACTACGATTTGAACGTACAGCTGCAGGAGGATGACTGCCCGTTAGCCCTTGGTCTTTTTCCATATCATCATTGATGTGTCCTCATACAATGCCTTCGTTGATATGGAACAAGATCAACCCTACCTGGATGGCTGATAAGCGGAACAAGAGGAGGGTGTTCCTGGAGCAGCTGGGAAAGGCACTCGTAACCCCACACATTCAAAGAAGGGAGCGCCTCCCCCGCACAGCAGCCTCTGCAGCGCTTGTGAAAGCTGTTCAGGGGGCTGAATATTGTCCTGATCTGCCTGAGGCTAAAGCTGGGGCAGGCAAGAGGAGGAAATGCCAAATTCTGCCCCCCCAAAAAAGGACTGTAAAACAAATACTATGTGCTACACATGTTAGAAATACATCTGCAAAGTGATGTAAATTGATTGATTTATGTTCTTCGAGTTTTTGTTTAGCATTTATCTTATTTTGTTCATATTTATTGTTGTTGTTTATACACCTTGTGGGTGGGGGCAATGGTTTAAAAATATGGGAGTAGACTAGTATTTTGTACTTGAATTCCTCATTGTACAGTATGTAAGAATATATCATTTTGTTGCCAAAAAGTTCAAGACTGTTATTGTTTCTCTTCAATAAAATGCTTTCAAAACTACTTTCTGCATGTTTCTGCTACTATCTTAGGCTATACATGTGCTATCTCTTGCTAAAAAAATATGTTTACACCTATGCAGGACCTTTAGCAATAATAATAATAACAAACCTCTACTTTAGTAAGGAAAACAACTATGACAGGTGTTTTGTAATAAAAACGAGTGGTGTCAGCTGATTAAATGCATTATTTCTACATTGTGAAGAGGGAAAACTCAGATATTTACAAAGTTTGTCATGAATGACAGGTTGTTTCTTCATGCAAAATAGATTTAGGGTTTAAAATTCAATTAAGCTGCTTTATTTTAGGGGTTTAGTGAAGGCGTACTCTTAGGACAAGGGGAGTATACAGAATGTTAAGACTACACAAGGGTTAATTAGGCAGTTTTTTTTTGGGGGGGGGGGTCTGTACTTTACTTTACTATTTATCTTTTTGACAACTTTTACTTTTACTCCACTACATTCCTAAAGAAAATAATTTACTTTTTACTCCATACATTTCACTGGCACCCAAAAGTACTCATTACATTTTGAATGCTTAGCATGACAAAAAAAATGTCCAATTCACACACTTATTAAGAGAAAATGCCTGGACATCCCTACTGCCTCTGATCTGGCGGACTCACTAAACATAAATGTTTAGTTTGTAAATTATGTGTGAGTGTTGGAGTTTGCCCCTAGCTATCCGTACATTTTTAAAAAACAAGACAATCTGGTTTGAAATGACTTATACTTTTACTTTTGATACTTAAGTATATTTAAAACCAAGTACTTTTAGACTTTTACTCTAGTTGTATTTCGCTGGGTGACTTTAATTTTTAATGAAGGTATCTTTACTTTTACTCACGTATGACAATTGGGTACTTTTCCCACCACTGATTATTGATATACATTACTTCTGTTTAGAAGAAAATTACATTTGAGTAATTTAGCAGACACTTTTCAACAGTCTACAGCTGCTTATAATCAGAATATTTTTGCAGTGTCCATATGTACAGAATTCCTCCCTCTTCCCTACTGCTAGTAGGACAGCCATCATGCCCCTCATCTCTTTTTCTGTGTTGTCAACACAAAGCCTTGTTTCAACAAATAACACATAGGCTAACGCCTACATTAGTCCTCTGTCATGTTGCAATGTTCCTCTGACCCTGAAATTCAAAGAATGCAATCTAGGCTATTTTAGAGGCTGCCGTGGAAAATTATGTTAGGTGGTAATGAAATATCTCTGTAAAGTCGTGGGCTTTTTCAGTGATATTCTTGACTTTTGTTTTGGAGAAAAAACAAACAAAGTCAATTGGGGAAGAACTTCCCTCACTCAGAGAATCCATTTCCATGTGAACTTAATTTCTGACAAAATATTAAACTACTAGTCCTAACAATTATTTCCTGACCCCAAGCATCACATTAGGCCTGTAAATAACTAAGAAGGACTGTGATACTCAAGTCAGTAGTGTCATTCCAGGCTACTACATTGTGGCAAAAAAAATGTACTAATGATTGTATGTCATTGTCATTGTCATTCAGTCTGGCATCAGATCACTATATCATATGGATACAGTTATTGACATGTTAAACACTTATCCAGGTGTTGTGAGATTTAGTGTGCGACTCTTTTACAGCCCCCCTGGAATGCAGTCGTTGTGTTGATATTGAGTCTCTCTCTGTCCACAGTACTCTGTGCTTCCCAACCAACAGTCCAGTCTGAGACTCAGCGGGTGAATGGCATCGTGGGGCAGTCTTTCTCTTTCCCAGAGAGGGTGATCAAGTCTGGCAATTTACTTTACGGAGACCTTGGCAGTATTGCAAATGTGTACCCTGGTAAAGAAGGCAAAATCACCCTTGAGAAGAGATTTGAAAATCGTATCCACTTGAACAGTGTTACAAGATACTTCACTCTGTCAGACCTTAAGGTAGACGATGCTGGGGTTTATGCTGTGGAGAATACAGATGGAGGGGGAAAAAACAAATTTGAGCTCACTGTATACAGTAAGTGTGTGTGTGTGCGTGTGTGTGTGCTGTATATTACAAAAACATTAGATATAGGTTCCATTTCCAATTTATTCCAAATGTTTCTTCCAGATGTTGTTCCCAAACCTCAGGTGACAGAATGTGACAGCAGCTCCTGTCGTGTGGTGTGTTCTGTGGACAACGAAAAAGAGGTGACCTTGACCTTGTACAGGGGAGAGGACATACTAAACCAGACCAGCAGTCCTGATCTCACCACCGATCTATCTCTCCGTTTGGAGGTAGAGGGAAAGAACTACAACTCCACCTACAGCTGTGTGGCTGCTAACCCTATCAGTAATGAGACAGTTCCTGTCCCAAAATGTTGCAGCAAAGATGGTCATCCCAAGGAGACAGGTAAGAGCCATTTTGAATTAAAGTCATCCAGAAAAGAGCAATTACCAAGTGAAAGTGAAGTGTCGTTGAGCTCATTCAAAACATATTTTACTAAAAATAATTTCCTTGTGTCATTTATTTCAGACCGTGATGAGAGGGGTCGGGGTATTCTTATTATTGCTGTATTCTGCGTTTTGGTTGCCTTGGGGCTGGTTGGACTTGCAATCTATCTAAGGAAGAGAAGAAATGGACAACCAAAAGGCAGGTATTTATCTTTTACAGGTGTGAGGTCACCCCCCAAAGTGCTTAGCCCTTTTTCATGTATTTTTTTATTATTCTTTTTTAAAATCAAGGGTAGTGTTTTGGAAAAGGTAGGAAATGTTTGCTTGAACACAGGATGCAGGTCAAATAAAGTGGCACATCCTCCACACTTCCTCTGCTTGTCCCGACAGTGTCATTATTCCAGACAGTTTCTCTAAATATTGACAAAACAGAAGGCAAAACACACACACACACACACACACACACACACACACACACACACACACACACACACACACACACACACACACACACACACACACACACACACACACAAACACACGCAAACACACACACTTCCACACACACACACACACACACACACACACACACACACACACACACACACACACACACACACACACACACACACACACACACACACACACACACACACACACACACACACACACACACGCAAACACACGCGCTTCCACACACACACACACCCATAGTAGACGGGTACCCATAGTAGATGGGTACCCATAGTAGACGGGTACCCATAGTAGACCGGTACCCATAGTAGACCGGTACCCATAGTAGACCGGTACCCATAGTAGACCGGTACCCATAGTAGACCGGTACCCATAATAGACCGGTACCCATAGTAGACCGGTACCTATAGTAGACCGGTACCCATAATAGACCGGTACCCATAGTAGACCAGTACCCATAGTACCAAATGAGTCCTGAGTTTTTACAGAACCTGTCCTGGGCGGTGAGCATCTATATGTCTCTGTCAGTTAGTCACTCCTCACCTTAGGCCATATCCTTTATTTCTCTTCATAGATTCATCTCAAAAAGTGCAAGTGGACATAGTGTATGCAGCGATAACTCCTAAAAAACAAGCAGATAATCAGGTTAGTAAAAAACAATGCTACAGGCTGAGAGACAAGACAGCAGCATTTGCAGCCCTCGTGGCGACAGCTGTAGGCTTTACCTCTGCGCCAGTGGATTAATGTGGTGTTGAGATGCACAGACCACATGAGCGTGATACGCTGCCTGAAGTCATTGCAACCAGTTTTGCCCTTATGATATGGTTGGGTTGCACAATGAGAAGCCACACAGCACAAATGGAATATAGTAATGACTTTGATCTTCACATAGTCTTTGTCAGTATTTGCAAAGTCTGTGGGCTTTTAAAGCTCGGCCTCGTGGTTCCTCCCGCTAGCTTTAGGAATGGTCCTAGGTGTGTTGTGTTGACTGTTGAGTTACTTACTGCAGAACAAACAGGATAGACAAGAGAGCATGTCCTGTTTCTAATAAAGCATAAGATCATTTTTTCGGTTTGTTACTTTCCTACCCCTTTAATCTCCCCTCTCTCTGTCCTGTCCTTCTCCCTCCCTCCCTCCCTCCCTCCCTCCCTCCCTCCCTCCCTCCCTCCCTCCCTCCCACTCCCTTTCCCTGTCTTTCCCTGTCCCTCCATCCCTCCCACTCCCTCCCGTACCTCCCTCCCACTCCCTCCCTCCCACTCCCTTTCTCTGTCCCTCTCCGTCCTTCCCTCCCCTACCTCCCTCCCTCTCCCTGCCTAGGAGGAGCGAACAGGTGTACCAGAACTGGATTTACTTAGAGACAAACCAAAACTGACATCAGTTTATGATACACTACAATCACATCGCATGGCTGCCAGCGGGGATGTTGACACAGCATGAAGGAGGGAAACGGGAAGTCACTGAGAAACCGACATGATAATTCACATCCTGGAGAGGACGGCATATCATGAAGGGGATGATGAAACAAACTGAAAGTATAAAACTATTCGCCCAGAAAACCTTTTAGAGGCACAGTTGTTATGGAAGAAAATTCCCCTGAAACTTTTGCGCTGATGTTATATTTTCAGGCTTTCTTTGTAGGTCATTCTCACAGACCTTCTGCCAAACAGGGGTCTTGATGACATCCACTGGTACGGACCAATTCAATAACTACGCATTGAGTTAGTAGCAGGATCTGTATAATCCTTCTTTTCAAGTGCCTTTTGTCCCAAATCCCAATTTATAGGTTAAAACAAATGGAACCTGTCTTTTAATCCAATTCCCTAGTGTGTTTGCTATGCTACTGCTGGGCCAAAGCTTCTTTTCAGTACTGACTGTTCTGTTTAAATGTAGGCCCTCCCTTGTATCTTTTTACAGCTGGTAATTGTTTCGCTTGCCAGAGGATAGCAGCTGTGTACGTATTATAAAAAGAGCAGGCGTTTGAGATAAAGACACCTACTTCTTAGAAGCAATGGCTGTTAGGCTGCTTTAGAGAAACAAAAGTTCCATAGATGTATTTTTTCCTTTCACCATGTATGTTGTATTGAAACATTTCTGAGGGTCGATTTGCCGTTTGATCTTCAGCGACATTTTCCTCTTCTTAGCGTTTTTCATAAGATGGAGGTCTGGGCTAAATTGTAACTCTTAATTAGCTCATTTTGTTTATTATGATGGACCATCTATTGGTTATCCTGATTTAGGTGTTTTTTAAATGTTTTTATTTAACCTTTATTTAACTAGGCAAGTCAGTTAAGAACACATTCTAATTTACAATGACGGCCTACCAAAAGGCAAAAGGCCTCCTGCGGGGACGGGGCCTGGGATTCAGAATAAAAATATAGGACATAACACACATCATGACAAGTGAGACACCACAACACTACATAAAGAGAGACCTAAGACGACAACATAGCATGGCAGCATCACATGACAACACAACATGGTAGCAACACCACATGACAACAACATGGTAGCAACACCACATGACAACAACATGGTAGCAACACAACGTGGCAGCAGCACAACATGGTAGCAGCACAAAACATGGTACCAATATTATTGGGCACAGACAGCCGCACAAAAGCAAGAAGGTAGAGACAACAATATATCACACAAAGCAGCCACAACTGTCAGTAAGAGTGTCCATGATTGAATCTTTGAATGAAGAGATAAAACTGCCCAGTTTGAGTGTTTTTGCAGCTCGTTCCAGTCGCTAGCTGCAGCGAACTGAAAAGTGATGGGGATGTGTGTGCTTTGGGGACCTTCAACAGAATGTGACTGGCAGAATGGGTGGTATGTGGAGGATGAGGGCTGCAGTAGGTATCTCAGATAGGGGGAAGTGAGGCCTAAGAGGGTTTTATAAATAAGCATCAACCAGTGGGTCATGGGTATACAGAGATGACCAGTTTACAGAGGAGTATAGTGCAGTGATGTGTCCTATAAGGAGCATTGGTGGTAAATCTGATGGCCGGTGGTAAAGAACATCTAGCCGCTCGAGAGCACCCTTACCTGCCGATCTGTAAATTATGTCTCTGTAATCTAGCATGGGTAGGATGGTCATCTGAATCAGGATTAGTTTGGCAGCTGGGGTGAAAGAGGAGTGATTACGATAGAGGAAACCAACCTCAACTTCTTTGGTATCTAACCCTAACCCAATACAACTTGTCGTTTTGCTGTGTTTTGGGGGAAGAACATTGTTTGCATCAAATCCATCAGCTAGCTAACCTTTTTATGACCAGCACTGTCCAGAGCTTGGGGAAGGGCAGGTGGGCGAGACAACTTTGCCAGCATCAAAGCGATATGTATCGATTAATCGTTTTGACATATTAAATACGAGTGATAGTGTAATCAATGTGTAATAACTACGTTAAAAAAATGTATGAACGGGCTCAATTATTATGTGACGTGCAGTCATATTCAGGTCATGATTGGTCAACAAGCAAATTTGACATGTCAAATATTGTTATTTGACATGTATCTTTTTTGACACGTAAAGACCCAAACGGCGTTCCATAGAGAAAGCTTGTTGGACACTAAGAAAACTTTGGTTTAGAGCGTTTAACACAAAATCCGGGGAGGGGCCAGCTGAGTAAAAGACTGTATCATCTGCATATACATGGATGAGAGGGCTTTCTCCTGCCTGAGCTATGTTGTTGATGTAAATTGAGAAGAGCGTGGGGCCTAGGATCAAGCCTTGGGGTACTCCCTTGGTGACAGGCAGTGGCTGAGACAGCAGATGTTTTGACTTTATACACTGCACTCTTTGAGAGAGGTAGTTAGTAAACCAGGCCAAAGACCCCCTCAGAGACACGAATACTCCTTAACCGGCCCACAAGAATGGAATGTTCTACAGTACCAAAAGCTTTGGCCTAGTCAATAAAAATAGCAGCACAACATATGTAGCACATCATCCCTTCAAAATACAATCACTCCCTCCTGCAGACTCCTGCTGCAACTCCTGCAGACACTATACACTCTCCTTCTATCAGAGCATTTTGTGGTCCACCTACATTAGCGCAACCTTTGTATGGATCACTGTCACCCAAATATATTAAATCTGTCGATACCATAGTGAGTTGTTGCACTGTAGGCCATTTAAATTTTATGCCACTCAATTTATGAGTAGTTACTGAGACTGAATATGAAGATATAATTCACTTTTCACTATTTTAAAATAACCTTGTGACTTGTTGTAAACATGTAAACATAAACATGTTGTACTGAGCTTCAATATATTAAGTCAAAGGCTTTCCTTTAAATTTCCTGATGTTTAACAGTCATCAATACTTCTATAACCATGCTTGCAATATATACATGTTTTACATACCCTATCACAACCCAAAATATGATTACTCTATTCTCCATTTATGTTTTTGTTGTAATTTAGATCTTTGTAAACAAAGTATGTGTTGCTTCAGAATACCTGTGTAGACTGCCATTCCTTGAAGCCAAAGCTGTCTATGAGTTTGAGAGGGGAAACATTTCTCCGCAGACATTTCTCCAGAAACACAACTTCAGATTGTGGTTTTAATGTAGCCTACTTCTAGGGTCAAATAGGAGGGATCACTGTAGCTATTTGGTGGATTCTCTATTTTAGAGAATTTAAGTGTGTTTGACCTTTTGTCATGTCACTTTGCATGCCAGGCAGCTGTACATTTGTAAACGATAATGACTAGTAACAGTGATTTACTCATTTGTATTTAAAAATCCTATACAATTTCAAGCATTTTTTTTTAGAGAAAACGTTGGCCTTTTCCTCCAATCCTTCCCCCCCCATCTAGTGGTTGAACGTTTTTATATTTCAGTATACTGTACATATTGCACAAAGTGTTGTTCTGAGACAGCGTACTGTAAATTGTGTAAGTGTAGCTTAAATCATGTGCAACCAAAATGTAATCTAACCTTTCTATGCTTTGGACTGTGATCCCGCATGTTTGTGCATTTGTGCCATTTATTGTAACGTTATTGTGAGTAACAATTAAAACAGTTGTGTCATGACGCTGCCCTCTTTGGGTACAGCGAGCCCATCCCCCTCTCCCTGCCTCCCCCTGCCTCCTTCAACTAGGCTGCTGTGGTCAGAGAGAGGTCGTAAAATTCCTGAGAAGACCCTGCCTCATGGCCACACAGTATAAGAGACAGGGTGATTTTTCATAGAGAACAAAGGAATTTCTTCCACCTCACAGAAGTCCGAACAAATGTCATGTTCTGGACAAGGTATAAAAGATCGGTGAAGAATCCAGCTACGAACTGGTCCGTTTGTTACAACTTGGGGAAGCTCATGGGAGACGGTGTGGCCACATTGCCATAACACTGTTTATATAACAGCCTCAGATATTAGGCTTACATCTAATTGTTGTATAAGATGAAAGAGTGAGTATGATACTGTTTGTAAAATTGTGTGATGTAATTTTGGACTGTTTAATGAAGGAAACTTCAATTCCCTTTTGAGTTGAACTAAATCAGAGGACCGCCCCTGAGTCCAGTTAGGGCCAGGCATCCTGGGACAGCCCTTTTCTGCAATTCCCAATAAAACCCAACATAGAGATAGACAGAGGACTCTTCTTTGTATCTGTGCCATTATAGAATCTGTAACAGCATGGGTAGCCTCATTGAAGCTATTTCCATTTTAAATTAGCCAGTCTTCTTCTTCATTAGCTGATTAGTCCCATCTCATAAGAATCCCCACCCAGTTGACTACCTTAAAATGGTTGAACCCCTCAATGGTATTGGCCACGCTAAAACAACATATATCCAAGATGAGTCCTCTATCTATCTCTATGACAACAAGCACAACTCTGATATAAAGTCGTTTTTTGTTGTTGCCGAAATGCTATGTGCATTCATAACCTAACCATTACAAAACTTCTATTAGATCAAATAAGTCGCACATAGCAAATTAGTAAATACAGTTTTGTTGACCAAATTCAAAACTCATTGACCTCAACACAAAATGTTCTCACTTCGTGGGCTTATTTTCGTGGACAGATTTTGTGGGTGGAGTAAACCTCTTGTTTTGTCTCTTCCTCTCTGGAGCAATTAAAATAAATTCCATTAAGTTATTAAACCGAAGAGTTTCAATGAATCGGACAGGTCACTCTTCCAGATACCAAAGAATATATCACTTTTCTCTGGAAAAAAATGTCACATACCCTTTTAACCTTAGTGCTTAGAATAGCCAATTAATTATACTTCCACCAAATTTGTTTGGCTTCTTTTTGAAGACCTCAGGCCAGGGACAACTTGTGGGTTAAACTAATGTATTCAGGTAACTTTTTCAGGAAGCATTTTTCCAATATTGAATGAAATATCAGTGATGAATTAAATATAATAACTTTTAATATTTGCCTGCAGGCTTTGTAATTTTAAGAGTTTGTCATGAAAATCTATTGTTTCAACAATATTTTATATGCTTGTACTGTATATAACGGCATGTTTGATGTTTTATGTAGAAGTATATTTGTATAGACTACTACACCTAATATGTACAAACTACTACACCTAATAATAATACAACACCCGTTCTGCCAGTCACATTCTGTTAAAGGTCCACAAAGCACACACATCCCTGGATCGCTCCTCTTTTCAGTTCGCTGCAGCTAGCGACTGGAATGAGCTACAAACAAACACTAAACTGGACAGTTTTATCTCCATCTCTTCATTCAAAGACTCAATCATGGACACTCTTACTGACAGTTGTGGCTACTTGTGGCGTAATCGACTATTGTCTCTACCTTCTTTCCTTTGTGCTGTTGTCTGTGCCCAATAATGTTTGTACCATGTTGTGCTGCTGCCATGTGTTGCGACCATGCTGTATTGTCATGTGTTGCTGCCATACTATGTTGTCATCTTAGGTCTCTCTTGATGTAGTGTTGTGGTGTCTTTCTTGTCGTGATGTGTGTTTTGCCCTATATTTCTATTTTTAATCCCTGCCTCAGTCCCCACAGGAGGCCTTTTGCCCTTTGGTAGGCCGTCATTGCAAATTAGAATTTGTTCTTAACTGACTTGCCTAGTTAAATAAAAGTTTTTAAAAAAGATATGATAATAATAATAATATAGAATAGTAGAGGCATTTTAATTTAACTGAATTAAATTATATTTCCAATAAATCCCTTATCCTGTTTACTACTTCGATTCGAATTCAATTCAAATTCAATAATTTATTTGGAATTTGAAGCATTCTCAATTCAATTCTGAATTGAGCCCAACCCTGTTTGCTATTGAAGATTGACAGTATTATTATTTTTTTAAACTGATATTCCCGTTCAAGTCAGCGTTGTCTGATAGGTGTGTGGCCCTCCAAACATCTTTGAGGTACCATTTGAAAGTTGAAACTTCTATTGTATTCCCATTTTAGTACATTTAACAGCCAAAACATGACTCCCACCCTGTATTCAAGAGCATGCTGAATTGAGCAAAACCCTGCTGTGAATCTCTTCTGGGAAGAAATCACAAGTGTACCGTACAGATTGTGACATTAGCCTGGCTCAGACTGGAATGGCGGATTCTGGCCAAAAGGGGGAGACCCTGCCACACACCGAGGGAGAACGTACAACCTTTACTCAGAGGAGTGAATGTAAGTACTGAATCTCTTCATGATTTTCATATGCCTGGCCCTACAGTGCATTTGGAAAGAATATAGACCCCATTACTTTTTCCACATTTTGTTACGTTACAGCAGTATTCTAAAATTGATTTTTTTTTATAAATAATTCTCACACAATACCCCATAATGACAAAGTGAAAACAGGTTTTTAGAAAAAAAAACAGAAATACCTCATTTACATTTTATTCAGACCCTATGAGACTCGAAATTGAGTTCAGGTGCATCCTATTTCTATTGGTCATCCTTGAGATGTTTCTACAACTTGATTAGAGTCCACCTGTGGTAAATTCAATTGATTGGAAATGATTTGGAAAGGCACACACCTGTGTATATAAGGTCTCACAGTTGACAGTGCATTTCAGAGCAAAAGGTTGAAGGAATGAGGTCGAAGGAATTGTCCGTAGAGCTGCGAGACAGGATTGTGTCGAGGCACAGATCTGGGGAAGGGTACCAAAACATTTCTGTAATATTGAAAGTCCCCAAGAACAGAGTGGCCTCCATCATTCTTAAATGGAAGAAGTTTGGAACCACCATGATTCTTCCTAGAGCTGGCCGCCCGGCCAAAATTAGCAATCGGGGGAGAAGGCCTTGGTCAGGGAGGTAACCAAGAACCCGATGGTCACTCTGACAAAGCTCTGTGGAGATGGGAGAACCTTCCAGAAGGACAACCATCTTTGCAGCACTCTACCAATCAGGCGTTTATGGTAGAGTGGCCAGATGGAAGTCACTCCTCAGTAAAAGGCACATGACAGCCCGCTTGGAGTTTGCCAAAAGGCATCTAAAGGACTCTCAGACCATGAGAAACAAGATTCTCTGGTCTGTTGAAAACAAGATTGAACACTTTGGCTGGATTGCCAAGCGTCACGTCTGGAGGACGTTGGTGGCAGCTTCATGCTGTGGGGATTTATTTCAGTGGCAGGGACTGGGAGACTAGTCAGGATCGACGGAAAGATGAACGGAGCAAAATACAGAGAGATACTTGATAAGAACCTGCTCCAGAGCGCTCAGGACCTCCGACTGGGGGTGAAGGTTCACCTTCCAACAGGACAGCGACTCTAAGCACACAGCCAAGACAACACAGGAGTGGCTTCAGGACAAGTCTCTGAATGTCCTTGAGTGGCCCAGCCAGAGCCCGGACTTGAACCCGTTTGAAAATCTCTGGAGAGACCTGGAAATAGCTGTGCAGCGACTCTCCCCATCCAACCTGGCAGAGCTTGAGAGGATCTGCGAGAAGAATGTGAGAAACTCCCCAAATACAGGTGTCCCAAGCTTATAGTGTCATAACCAAGAAGACTAGAGGCTGTAATCACTGCCAAAGGTGCTTCAACAAAGTACTGAGTAAAAGGGTATGAATACTTATGTAAATGTGATATTTCAGTTTTTTTGTGCAAGAATTTCTCAAATCCAGTTTTTGCTTTGTCATTATGGGGTATTGTGTGTAGATTGATGAGTGAAAAAAACTATTTAGTCACTTTTAGAATAAGGCTGTAACGCAACAAAATGTGGAAAAAGTCAAGGTGTCTGACTACTTTCCGATTGCACTGTATATACTGAATCTACTTCCTATTGACATTGCTTCTGTAGCTCATCTCACTGCACACACAACAGTTAGAGCTAAGTTCACTAGAGACGATAGATTTAGTTTCATTCAGAATGTGTCTCTTGCAGGGCGTGAGATGTACCTGGAGGAAATATACCACTTTGCTCACGCTGCATTCAAGACTACCTAGCTGCTCTGCACGCGTTTCTCACCTACACAAACAAAAGGAGAAACCTACTACTCCAACCTACTACAATCTTTGATCGATTGAAAAGGACGTTCAGGAGAGCAACCCTTTTAGACCACAACAGATGCTACGTGGACGGGGTTTTACAGAATACGCAGAGAGCTGTTCTGATACCAAGAGGAACTAATGCGGTGGTCTTCAACCACACACAGACAGTAACTCTGTCCTTCTCTGCTACCATTTCCATGACATTATTTGGTTCCAATTTAAAAGGAATTTGTTTTTGAGAAGTTGAGAAAAAAAAAGGGGCCTAGCCCTAAGGAGATTTAACTAAAGTCAGATTATGTAATAATGAGACTCCCTCTGCTAGAACACTTCCCCTTTGTCTAATTTACTGACTCAATATCCTGTTATTTAGCAGTACAATGCCCCTAAGCTGTGAGAGACGAGCAAGACAAACGGTTTAGATTCCTTCGAGAAACAGTGTTGTGACAATGAGCACTGGGATTTGGCGTGACATTTCTCAGCAAGACCTCACCACAGGCCAATCGCAGCCTCTCAGTTCCATAGTCCTTTGGCTGTACATTTGGGTCACCAACCAATGCTTTCCCAACGGCTAATTTTCTCTCTGTTTGTCACACCACCGAAAAGGGAGTTGTACTTAAAAAAAAAAGCCGAGATCCAACTCAATTTCGTTGGGCTTTTAACTCTGCACATTTTGAGCGATTGTTAACCGCTACAGGTTTATAAATCTTACAATAAAATAAGTTGTTTTGTTTGCAAAAATAACTTGCCTTGTTTGCAATTTACTAGTAGATGATTAGATTTGACCCTGCATGTCACTTCACTACATTAGCTTTCAGATCAGAGTGGCACTTTTATAATACAATGGTTCTGTATAAGCAACTTTATACTATATAAATTCATTCGTTACAAATTATAACTACAATCATTGCTATTTAGAACTAATGTTATACTGTCATTTGTTTAAATTACACTACAACAATAATTTGTGACAATACAACTTCTAACTCAAAATGGAATTCAGATATTATTCTCCCATTGTGGACGTAATTCATTATGCTATGACACTTTAGGTGTGCTCTCACATACTCCGTGAGTGTCCCTGAGCAAGGCTGGTGTAATGCGTGTATATGGGAAGCGAAGTCAAGTGCAGGAGAGCTGAGTATAATAAACAGGCGCACTTTAATACCGGTTACCAAATGACAGCACATAACACATACAAGTGCCAAAACACTTATAACAAATAACAATCACTCACGAATACCACATGGGGAACAGAGGGTTAAATCATTAACAAGTGATTGGTGAGTGAAGCCGGGTGTGATAACACAAAGACAGAACAAATGGAAAATGAAAAGTGGATCGGCGGTGGCTAGAAAGCCGGTGATGTCGACCGCTGAACGAACAGGGAGAGGGAACGACTTCGGCTGAAGTCGTGACAGCTGGTCAATCCCTAACTGAATAGTTGCCAAGGGCACAGACAGATCGATAAACCTGTTGAAGACCACAGAATCCTCGTCCCCACCGGCATTATAAGGTTCTCCTCCTCTCTAGAACCTAAGAACCAGTTCAGCAGAAAATTATTTCAACATGATATTAGTACAAGAATCAATACTTCTTCAAAAAAGAAACAAGTATATGTCGCGATGTGCGTTGAGAGTCGGGAAGCAAGTTCAGGGAGTGAGTGAGGACCGCCACAGGAAAGGAAGACCAAGAGTTACCTCTGCTGCAGAGGATAAGTTCATTAGAGTTAACTGCACCTCAGATTGCAGCCCAAATAAAAGCTTCACAGAGTTGAAGTAACAGACACATCTCAACATCAACTGTTCAGAGGAGACTGTGTGGAGACTGCTGCCTCCACAATCACCCAACCTCAACCCAACCGAGATGGTTTGGGATGAGTTGGACTGCAGAGTGAAGGAAAAGCAGCCAACAAGGGCTCAACATATGTGAGAACTCCTTCAAGACTGTTGGAAAATCATTCCTCAAGAAGCTGGTTGAGAGAATGCCAAGAGCGTGCAAAGCTGTCATCAAGGCAAAGGGTGGCTACTTTGAAGAATCTAAAATAGAAGATATATTTTGATTTGGTTACTACATGATTCCGTATGTGCTATTTCATAAATTTGATGTCTTCAACCGTGTAGAAAATAGTAAAAAGAAAAAAGGGACCTTGAATATGTAGGTGTGTCAACTTCTGACTGGTACTGTATATATAGTTTAAATTGTTACTTTTTTTGTTGTTGTTTCTCTGTGATACTACTAGCCACCTAGCAATTGTATGGAGTTGGTTTTTCACTTGGCCAGTCAGGTTCCCAATCTCCCAACTTCATAACTAGCACCCTACGGGATCTTCCCTGTCTTTGGACTCTTTAGAGTAGCTCCAATTATTGTAGTTCTGGTTTGCAGATTCTTATTTATGATCAACGATATTTATGTGTGTGTGTGTGTGTGAGAGAGAGAGAGAGAGAGAGAGAGACTGTGTGTGTGTGTCACTCAAGTCATGATAACTCTCAGTAAGAATCCGTGAATCACACCTACCTGTTCCAGTTGAAATAAAGACAAATGATTCAACTTGTCTTCTTTGCATTTTATTCTAAATCGTCACATAAAAAATCTGATAATATCTTATTGATTAAAAAAAGATAAAAAAGGTAACATTTCATTTCACATTTTAGTCATTTAGCCGACACTCCTATCCAAAGTGACTTACAGTCAATGCATCCTGTTTCAATATGCTTTGTGTTGTAGTCACGACAGACAAAGATATATAGTTAAGCAAACTTTACGAGGCATGTTGTCAACCAGCACATTAGTAAAGTAAGCAACAACTGGTTTCCGTTTCCTGTGTAACATCAATATGAGTAACATCAATATTGCTACACATTCAACTAAGGAAGGTAAAGACAACCACATATCACAGTCATTGCAAGGAAAATCCGTGCCTGTGAGAAAAACAAGTGCGAGTGCAGAAAGACAAATACAAGAGTGATGTGCTATAAGAATTGAGTTAAAATAATCATGAAACATAATAATATTTCATTTACCCCTGAGAAATGATCGATGGACCTCAGGGTTGGGGTCAATTTCATTTCAATTCAGTCATTTCTCAAAGCTTTTCCACTAAGAAAAATGTCCATTTGAATTTCAGTTTACTTCCTGACCCCAACCCTGATGGACACACAGCAGCGCAAGGGCTACAATGACTACTATTTCTACAACTTCCCTAAAATTGCCAAAACGGTCAAAGTGATGACCAGGGAAACCACTAGGACGACGCTAAAGACTTTGCAGGATCTGGAACACCGTTTTCTCAGCGATAGTCCCGGCGGGGACATGGTCACGTCCTGCTCCGGATCCAAAAGGGTCCGGACCGAATTGTCCCAAGTTGTCTGGTCTGGACGAGATCGTTTTGAGTGTTCGGAGTCAAACTCCAACGAGATGACAACCATTTTCTGCTATAAATAAACAACAAGAGAGATTACATTTTTTGCTATAATGTAGGGAGTTGTACATCTGAATGCATTCAACTGAAAGGCGTCTTCCACATTTAACCCAATCCCTCTGAATCTGAGAGGTGTGGGTGGCTGCCATAATCAACATCCAAGGCATCCAGGGAACAGTGGGTTAACTGCCTTGCTCAGATTTACATATTTTGACCTTCTCAGCTCAGGGATTTGATCCAGCATTACTGGCCCAACGCTCTAACCACTAGGCTACCACCAGACATCATGTGACTTTGCATGCCAGGCAGCTGTACATTTGTAAACGATAATGACTGGTAACAGTGATTTACTCATTTGTATTTAAAAATCCTATACAATTTCAAGCATTTTTTTTTTGAGAAAACGTTGGCCTTTTCCTCCAATCCTTCCCCCCCATCTAGTGGTTGAACGTTTTTATATTTCAGTATACTGTACATATTGCACAAAGTGTTGTTCTGAGACAGCGTACTGTAAATTGTGTAAGTGTAGCTTAAATCATGTGCAACCAAAATGTAATCTAACCTTTCTATGCTTTGGACTGTGATCCCGCATGTTTGTGCCATTTGTGCCATTTATTGTAACGTTATTGTGAGTAACAATTAAAACAGTTGTGTCATGATGCTGCCCTCTTTGGGTACAGCGAGCCCATCCCCCTCTCCCTGCCTCCCCCTGCCTCCTTCAACTAGGCTGCTGTGGTCAGAGAGAGGTCGTAAAATTCCTGAGAAGACCCTGCCTCATGGCCACACAGTATAAGAGACAGGGTGATTTTTCATAGAGAACAAAGGAATTTCTTCCACCTCACAGAAGTCCGAACAAATGTCATGTTCTGGACAAGGTATAAAAGATCGGTGAAGAATCCAGCTACGAACTGGTCCGTTTGTCACAACTTGGGGAAGCTCATGGGAGACGGTGTGGCCACATTGCCATAACACTGTTTATATAACAGCCTCAGATATTAGGCTTACATCTAATTGTAGTATAAGATGAAAGAGTGAGTATGATACTGTTTGTAAAATTGTGTGATGTAATTTTGGACTGTTTAATGAAGGAAACTTCAATTCCCTTTTGAGTTGAACTAAATCAGAGGACCGCCCCTGAGTCCAGTTAGGGCCAGGCATCCTGGGACAGCCCTTTTCTGCAATTCCCAATAAAACCCAACATAGAGATAGACAGAGGACTCTTCTTTGTATCTGTGCCATTATAGAATCTGTAACAGCATGGGTAGCCTCATTGAAGCTATTTCCATTTTAAATTAGCCAGTCTTCTTCTTCATTAGCTGATTAGTCCCATCTCATAAGAATCCCCACCCAGTTGACTACCTTAAAATGGTTGAACCCCTCAATGGTATTGGCCATGCTAAAACAACATATATCCAAGATGAGTCCTCTATCTATCTCTATGACAACAAGCACAACTCTGATATAAAGTCGTTTTTTGTTGTTGCCGAAATGCCATGTGCATTCATAACCTAACCATTACAAAACTTCTATTAGATCAAATAAGTCGCACATAGCAAATTAGTAAATACAGTTTTGTTGACCAAATTCAAAACTCATTGACCTCAACACAAAATGTTCTCACTTCGTGGGCTTATTTTCGTGGACAGATTTTGTGGGTGGAGTAAACCTCTTGTTTTGTCTCTTACTCTCTGGAGCAATTAAAATAAATTCCATTAAGTTATTAAACCGAGGAGTTTCAATGAATCGGACAGGTCACTCTTCCAGATACCAAAGAATATATCACTTTTCTCTGGAAAAAAATGTCACATACCCTTTTAACCTTAGTGCTTAGAATAGCCAATTAATTATACTTCCACCAAATTTGTTTGGCTTCTTTTTGAAGACCTCAGGCCAGGGACAACTTGTGGGTTAAACTAATGTATTCAGGTAACTTTTTCAGGAAGCATTTTTCCAATATTGAATGAAATATCAGTGATGAATTAAATATAATAACTTTTAATATTTGCCTGCAGGCTTTGTAATTTTAAGAGTTTGTCATGAAAATCTATTGTTTCAACAATATTTTATATGCTTGTACTGTATATAACGGCATGTTTGATGTTTTATGTAGAAGTATATTTGTATAGACTACTACACCTAATATGTACAAACTACTACACCTAATAATAATACAACACCCGTTCTGCCAGTCACATTCTGTTAAAGGTCCACAAAGCACACACATCCCTGGATCGCTCCTCTTTTCAGTTCGCTGCAGCTAGCGACTGGAATGAGCTACAAACAAACACTAAACTGGACAGTTTTATCTCCATCTCTTCATTCAAAGACTCAATCATGGACACTCTTACTGACAGTTGTGGCTACTTGTGGCGTAATCGACTATTGTCTCTACCTTCTTTCCTTTGTGCTGTTGTCTGTGCCCAATAATGTTTGTACCATGTTGTGCTGCTGCCATGTGTTGCGACCATGCTGTATTGTCATGTGTTGCTGCCATACTATGTTGTCATCTTAGGTCTCTCTTGATGTAGTGTTGTGGTGTCTTTCTTGTCGTGATGTGTGTTTTGCCCTATATTTCTATTTTTAATCCCTGCCTCAGTCCCCACAGGAGGCCTTTTGCCCTTTGGTAGGCCGTCATTGCAAATTAGAATTTGTTCTTAACTGACTTGCCTAGTTAAATAAAAGTTTAAAAAAAAGATATGATAATAATAATAATATAGAATAGTAGAGGCATTTTAATTTAACTGAATTAAATTATATTTCCAATAAATCCCTTATCCTGTTTACTACTTCGATTCGAATTCAATTCAAATTCAATAATTTATTTGGAATTTGAAGCATTCTCAATTCAATTCTGAATTGAGCCCAACCCTGTTTGCTATTGAAGATTGACAGTATTATTATTTTTTTAAACTGATATTCCCGTTCAAGTCAGCGTTGTCTGATAGGTGTGTGGCCCTCCAAACATCTTTGAGGTACCATTTGAAAGTTGAAACTTCTATTGTATTCCCATTTTAGTACATTTAACAGCCAAAACATGACTCCCACCCTGTATTCAAGAGCATGCTGAATTGAGCAAAACCCTGCTGTGAATCTCTTCTGGGAAGAAATCACAAGTGTACCGTACAGATTGTGACATTAGCCTGGCTCAGACTGGAATGGCGGATTCTGGCCAAAAGGGGAGACCCTGCCACACACCGAGGGAGAACGTACAACCTTTACTCAGAGGAGTGAATGTAAGTACTGAATCTCTTCATGATTTTCATATGCCTGGCCCTACAGTGCATTTGGAAAGTATATAGACCCCATTACTTTTTCCACATTTTGTTACGTTACAGCAGTATTCTAAAATTGATTTTTTTATAAATAATTCTCACACAATACCCCATAATGACAAAGTGAAAACAGGTTTTTAGAAAAAAAAACAGAAATACCTCATTTACATTTTATTCAGACCCTATGAGACTCGAAATTGAGTTCAGGTGCATCCTGTTTCTATTGGTCATCCTTGAGATGTTTCTACAACTTGATTGGAGTCCACCTGTGGTAAATTCAATTGATTGGAAATGATTTGGAAAGGCACACACCTGTGTATATAAGGTCTCACAGTTGACAGTGCATTTCAGAGCAAAAGGTTGAAGGAATGAGGTCGAAGGAATTGTCCGTAGAGCTGCGAGACAGGATTGTGTCGAGGCACAGATCTGGGGAAGGGTACCAAAACATTTCTGTAATATTGAAAGTCCCCAAGAACAGAGTGGCCTCCATCATTCTTAAATGGAAGAAGTTTGGAACCACCATGATTCTTCCTAGAGCTGGCCGCCCGGCCAAAATTAGCAATCGGGGGAGAAGGCCTTGGTCAGGGAGGTAACCAAGAACCCGATGGTCACTCTGACAAAGCTCTGTGGAGATGGGAGAACCTTCCAGAAGGACAACCATCTCTGCAGCACTCTACCAATCAGGCCTTTATGGTAGAGTGGCCAGATGGAAGTCACTCCTCAGTAAAAGGCACATGACAGCCCGCTTGGAGTTTGCCAAAAGGCATCTAAAGGACTCTCAGACCATGAGAAACAAGATTCTCTGGTCTGTTGAAAACAAGATTGAACACTTTGGCTGGATTGCAAGCGTCACGTCTGGAGGACGTTGGTGGCAGCTTCATGCTGTGGGGATTTATTTCAGTGGCAGGGACTGGGAGACTAGTCAGGATCGACGGAAAGATGAACGGAGCAAAATACAGAGAGATCCTTGATAAGAACCTGCTCCAGAGCGCTCAGGACCTCCGACTGGGGGTGAAGGTTCACCTTCCAACAGGACAGCGACTCTAAGCACACAGCCAAGACAACACAGGAGTGGCTTCAGGACAAGTCTCTGAATGTCCTTGAGTGGCCCAGCCAGAGCCCGGACTTGAACCCGTTTGAAAATCTCTGGAGAGACCTGGAAATAGCTGTGCAGCGACTCTCCCCATCCAACCTGGCAGAGCTTGAGAGGATCTGCGAGAAGAATGTGAGAAACTCCCCAAATACAGGTGTCCCAAGCTTATAGTGTCATAACCAAGAAGACTAGAGGCTGTAATCACTGCCAAAGGTGCTTCAACAAAGTACTGAGTAAAAGGGTATGAATACTTATGTAAATGTGATATTTCAGTTTTTTTGTGCAAGAATTTCTCAAATCCAGTTTTTGCTTTGTCATTATGGGGTATTGTGTGTAGATTGATGAGTGAAAAAACTATTTAGTCACTTTTAGAATAAGGCTGTAACGCAACAAAATGTGGAAAAAGTCAAGGTGTCTGACTACTTTCCGATTGCACTGTATATACTGAATCTACTTCCTATTGACATTGCTTCTGTAGCTCATCTCACTGCACACACAACAGTTAGAGCTAAGTTCACTAGAGACGATAGATTTAGTTTCATTCAGAATGTGTCTCTTGCAGGGCGTGAGATGTACCTGGAGGAAATATACCACTTTGCTCACGCTGCATTCAAGACTACCTAGCTGCTCTGCACGCGTTTCTCACCTACACAAACAAAAGGAGAAACCTACTACTCCAACCTACTACAATCTTTGATCGATTGAAAAGGACGTTCAGGAGAGCAACCCTTTTAGACCTCAACAGATGCTACGTGGACGGGGTTTTACAGAATACGCAGAGAGCTGTTCTGATACCAAGAGGAACTAATGCGGTGGTCTTCAACCACACACAGACAGTAACTCTGTCCTTCTCTGCTACCATTTCCATGACATTATTTGGTTCCAATTTAAAAGGAATTTGTTTTTGAGAAGTTGAGAAAAAAAGGGGCCTAGCCCTAAGGAGATTTAACTAAAGTCAGATTATGTAATAATGAGACTCCCTCTGCTAGAACACTTCCCCTTTGTCTAATTTACTGACTCAATATCCTGTTATTTAGCAGTACAATGCCCCTAAGCTGTGAGAGACGAGCAAGACAAACGGTTTAGATTCCTTTGAGAAACAGTGTTGTGACAATGAGCACTGGGATTTGGCGTGACATTTCTCAGCAAGACCTCACCACAGGCCAATCGCAGCCTCTCAGTTCCATAGTCCTTTGGCTGTACATTTGGGTCACCAACCAATGCTTTCCCAACGGCTAATTTTCTCTCTGGTTGTCACACCACCGAAAAGGGAGTTGTACTTAAAAAAAAAAAGCCGAGATCCAACTCAATTTCGTTGGGCTTTTAACTCTGCACATTTTGAGCGATTGTTAACCGCTACAGGTTTATAAATCTTACAATAAAATAAGTTGTTTTGTTTGCAATTTACTGCTAGATGATTAGATTTGACCCTGCATGTCACTTCACTACATTAGCTTTCAGATCAGAGTGGCACTTTTATAATACAATGGTTCTGTATAAGCAACTTTATACTATATAAATTCATTCGTTACAAATTATAACTACAATCATTGCTATTTAGAACTAATGTTATACTGTCATTTGTTTAAATTACACTACAACAATAATTTGTGACAATACAACTTCTAACTCAAAATGGAATTCAGATATTATTCTCCCATTGTGGACGTAATTCATTATGCTATGACACTTTAGGTGTGCTCTCACATACTCCGTGAGTGTCCCTGAGCAAGGCTGGTGTAATGCGTGTATATGGGAGGCGAAGTCAAGTGCAGGAGAGCTGAGTATAATAAACAGGCGCACTTTAATACCGGTTACCAAATGACAGCACATAACACATACAAGTGCCAAAAACACGGTCTAAAACAAAAGTGCAACGCCTGACAATCGTCCACGTAACAAATAACAATCACTCACGAATACCACATGGGGAACAGAGGGTTAAATCATTAACAAGTGATTGGTGAGTGAAGCCGGGTGTGATAACACAAAGACAGAACAAATGGAAAATGAAAAGTGGATCGGCGTTGGCTAGAAAGCCGGTGATGTCGACCGCCGAACGAACAGGGAGAGGGAACGACTTCGGCTGAAGTCGTGACAGCTGGTCATTCCCTAACTGAATAGTTGCCAAGGGCACAGACCGATCGATAAACCTGTTGAAGACCACAGAATCCTCGTCCCCACCGGCATTATAAGGTTCTCCTCCTCTCTAGAACCTAAGAACCAGTTCAGCAGAAAATTATTTCAACATGATATTAGTACAAGAATCAATACTTCTTCAAAAAAGAAACAAGTATATGTCGCGATGTGCGTTGAGAGTCGGGAAGCAAGTTCAGGGAGTGAGTGAGGACCGCCACAGGAAAGGAAGACCCAGAGTTACCTCTGCTGCAGAGGATAAGTTCATTAGAGTTAACTGCACCTCAGATTGCAGCCCAAATAAAAGCTTCACAGAGTTGAAGTAACAGACACATCTCAACATCAACTGTTCAGAGGAGACTGTGTGGAGACTGCTGCAACCACAATCACCCAACCTCAACCCAACCGAGATGGTTTGGGATGAGTTGGACTGCAGAGTGAAGGAAAAGCAGCCAACAAGGGCTCAACATATGTGAGAACTCCTTCAAGACTGTTGGAAAATCATTCCTCAAGAAGCTGGTTGAGAGAATGCCAAGAGCGTGCAAAGCTGTCATCAAGGCAAAGGGTGGCTACTTTGAAGAATCTAAAATAGAAGATATATTTTGATTTGGTTACTACATGATTCCGTATGTGCTATTTCATAAATTTGATGTCTTCAACCGTGTAGAAAATAGTAAAAAGAAAAAAGGGACCTTGAATATGTAGGTGTGTCAACTTCTGACTGGTACTGTATATATAGTTTAAATTGTTACTTTTTTTGTTGTTGTTTCTCTGTGATACTACTAGCCACCTAGCAATTGTATGGAGTTGGTTTTTCACTTGGCCAGTCAGGTTCCCAATCTCCCAACTTCATAACTAGCACCCTACGGGATCTTCCCTGTCTTTGGACTCTTTAGAGTAGCTCCAATTATTGTAGTTCTGGTTTGCAGATTCTTATTTATGATCAACGATATTTATGTGTGTGTGTGTGTGAGAGAGAGAGAGAGAGAGAGACTGTGTGTGTGTGTCACTCAAGTCATGATAACTCTCAGTAAGAATCCGTGAATCACACCTACCTGTTCCAGTTGAAATAAAGACAAATGATTCAACTTGTCTTCTTTGCATTTTATTCTAAATCGTCACATAAAAAATCTGATAATATCTTATTGATTAAAAAAGATAAAAAGGTAACATTTCATTTCACATTTTAGTCATTTAGCCGACACTCCTATCCAAAGTGACTTACAGTCAATGCATCCTGTTTCAATATGCTTTGTGTTGTAGTCACGACAGACAAAGATATATAGTTAAGCAAACTTTACGAGGCATGTTGTCAACCAGCACATTAGTAAAGTAAGCAACAACTGGTTTCCGTTTCCTGTGTAACATCAATATGAGTAACATCAATATTGCTACACATTCAACTAAGGAAGGTAAAGACAACCACATATCACAGTCATTGCAAGGAAAATCCGTGCCTGTGAGAAAAACAAGTGCGAGTGCAGAAAGACAAATACAAGAGTGATGTGCTATAAGAATTGAGTTAAAATAATCATGAAACATAATAATATTTCATTTACCCCTGAGAAATGATCGATGGACCTCAGGGTTGGGGTCAATTTCATTTCAATTCAGTCATTTCTCAAAGCTTTTCCACTAAGAAAAATGTCCATTTGAATTTCAGTTTACTTCCTGACCCCAACCCTGATGGACACACAGCAGCGCAAGGGCTACAATGACTACTATTTCTACAACTTCCCTAAAATTGCCAAAACGGTCAAAGTGATGACCAGGGAAACCACTAGGACGACGCTAAAGACTTTGCAGGATCTGGAACACCGTTTTCTCAGCGATAGTCCCGGCGGGGACATGGTCACGTCCTGCCCGGATCCAAAAGGGTCCGGACCGAATTGTCCCAAGTTGTCTGGTCTGGACGAGATCGTTTTGAGTGTTCGGAGTCAAACTCCAACGAGATGACAACCATTTTCTGCTATAAATAAACAACAAGAGAGATTACATTTTTTGCTATAATGTAGGGAGTTGTACATCTGAATGCATTCAACTGAAAGGCGTCTTCCACATTTAACCCAATCCCTCTGAATCTGAGAGGTGTGGGTGGCTGCCATAATCAACATCCAAGGCATCCAGGGAACAGTGGGTTAACTGCCTTGCTCAGATTTACATATTTTGACCTTCTCAGCTCAGGGATTTGATCCAGCATTACTGGCCCAACGCTCTAACCACTAGGCTACCACCAGACATCATGTGACTTTGCATGCCAGGCAGCTGTACATTTGTAAACGATAATGACTGGTAACAGTGATTTACTCATTTGTATTTAAAAATCCTATACAATTTCAAGCATTTTTTTTGAGAAAACGTTGGCCTTTTCCTCCAATCCTTCCCCCCATCTAGTGGTTGAACGTTTTTATATTTCAGTATACTGTACATATTGCACAAAGTGTTGTTCTGAGACAGCGTACTGTAAATTGTGTAAGTGTAGCTTAAATCATGTGCAACCAAAATGTAATCTAACCTTTCTATGCTTTGGACTGTGATCCCGCATGTTTGTGCCATTTGTGCCATTTATTGTAACGTTATTGTGAGTAACAATTAAAACAGTTGTGTCATGATGCTGCCCTCTTTGGGTACAGCGAGCCCATCCCCCTCTCCCTGCCTCCCCTGCCTCCTTCAACTAGGCTGCTGTGGTCAGAGAGAGGTCGTAAAATTCCTGAGAAGACCCTGCCTCATGGCCACACAGTATAAGAGACAGGGTGATTTTTCATAGAGAACAAAGGAATTTCTTCCACCTCACAGAAGTCCGAACAAATGTCATGTTCTGGACAAGGTATAAAAGATCGGTGAAGAATCCAGCTACGAACTGGTCCGTTTGTCACAACTTGGGGAAGCTCATGGGAGACGGTGTGGCCACATTGCCATAACACTGTTTATATAACAGCCTCAGATATTAGGCTTACATCTAATTGTTGTATAAGATGAAAGAGTGAGTATGATACTGTTTGTAAAATTGTGTGATGTAATTTTGGACTGTTTAATGAAGGAAACTTCAATTCCCTTTTGAGTTGAACTAAATCAGAGGACCGCCCCTGAGTCCAGTTAGGGCCAGGCATCCTGGGACAGCCCTTTTCTGCAATTCCCAATAAAACCCAACATAGAGATAGACAGAGGACTCTTCTTTGTATCTGTGCCATTATAGAATCTGTAACAGCATGGGTAGCCTCATTGAAGCTATTTCCATTTTAAATTAGCCAGTCTTCTTCTTCATTAGCTGATTAGTCCCATCTCATAAGAATCCCCACCCAGTTGACTACCTTAAAATGGTTGAACCCTCAATGGTATTGGCCATGCTAAAACAACATATATCCAAGATGAGTCCTCTATCTATCTCTATGACAACAAGCACAACTCTGATATAAAGTCGTTTTTTGTTGTTGCCGAAATGCCATGTGCATTCATAACCTAACCATTACAAAACTTCTATTAGATCAAATAAGTCGCACATAGCAAATTAGTAAATACAGTTTTGTTGACCAAATTCAAAACTCATTGACCTCAACACAAAATGTTCTCACTTCGTGGGCTTATTTTCGTGGACAGATTTTGTGGGTGGAGTAAACCTCTTGTTTTGTCTCTTCCTCTCTGGAGCAATTAAAATAAATTCCATTAAGTTATTAAACCGAGGAGTTTCAATGAATCGGACAGGTCACTCTTCCAGATACCAAAGAATATATCACTTTTCTCTGGAAAAAATGTCACATACCCTTTTAACCTTAGTGCTTAGAATAGCCAATTAATTATACTTCCACCAAATTTGTTTGGCTTCTTTTTGAAGACCTCAGGCCAGGGACAACTTGTGGGTTAAACTAATGTATTCAGGTAACTTTTTCAGGAAGCATTTTTCCAATATTGAATGAAATATCAGTGATGAATTAAATATAATAACTTTTAATATTTGCCTGCAGGCTTTGTAATTTTAAGAGTTTGTCATGAAAATCTATTGTTTCAACAATATTTTATATGCTTGTACTGTATATAACGGCATGTTTGATGTTTTATGTAGAAGTATATTTGTATAGACTACTACACCTAATATGTACAAACTACTACACCTAATAATAATACAACACCCGTTCTGCCAGTCACATTCTGTTAAAGGTCCACAAAGCACACACATCCCTGGATCGCTCCTCTTTTCAGTTCGCTGCAGCTAGCGACTGGAATGAGCTACAAACAAACACTAAACTGGACAGTTTTATCTCCATCTCTTCATTCAAAGACTCAATCATGGACACTCTTACTGACAGTTGTGGCTACTTGTGGCGTAATCGACTATTGTCTCTACCTTCTTTCCTTTGTGCTGTTGTCTGTGCCCAATAATGTTTGTACCATGTTGTGCTGCTGCCATGTGTTGCGACCATGCTGTATTGTCATGTGTTGCTGCCATACTATGTTGTCATCTTAGGTCTCTCTTGATGTAGTGTTGTGGTGTCTTTCTTGTCGTGATGTGTGTTTTGCCCTATATTTCTATTTTTAATCCCTGCCTCAGTCCCCACAGGAGGCCTTTTGCCCTTTGGTAGGCCGTCATTGCAAATTAGAATTTGTTCTTAACTGACTTGCCTAGTTAAATAAAAGTTTTTAAAAAAAAGATATGATAATAATAATAATATAGAATAGTAGAGGCATTTTAATTTAACTGAATTAAATTATATTTCCAATAAATCCCTTATCCTGTTTACTACTTCGATTCGAATTCAATTCAAATTCAATAATTTATTTGGAATTTGAAGCATTCTCAATTCAATTCTGAATTGAGCCCAACCCTGTTTGCTATTGAAGATTGACAGTATTATTATTTTTTTAAACTGATATTCCCGTTCAAGTCAGCGTTGTCTGATAGGTGTGTGGCCCTCCAAACATCTTTGAGGTACCATTTGAAAGTTGAAACTTCTATTGTATTCCCATTTTAGTACATTTAACAGCCAAAACATGACTCCCACCCTGTATTCAAGAGCATGCTGAATTGAGCAAAACCCTGCTGTGAATCTCTTCTGGGAAGAAATCACAAGTGTACCGTACAGATTGTGACATTAGCCTGGCTCAGACTGGAATGGCGGATTCTGGCCAAAAGGGGGAGACCCTGCCACACACCGAGGGAGAATGTACAACCTTTACTCAGAGGAGTGAATGTAAGTACTGAATCTCTTCATGATTTTCATATGCCTGGCCCTACAGTGCATTTGGAAAGTATATAGACCCCATTACTTTTTCCACATTTTGTTACGTTACAGCAGTATTCTAAAATTGATTTTTTTTTATAAATAATTCTCACACAATACCCCATAATGACAAAGTGAAAACAGGTTTTTAGAAAAAAAAACAGAAATACCTCATTTACATTTTATTCAGACCCTATGAGACTCGAAATTGAGTTCAGGTGCATCCTGTTTCTATTGGTCATCCTTGAGATGTTTCTACAACTTGATTGGAGTCCACCTGTGGTAAATTCAATTGATTGGAAATGATTTGGAAAGGCACACACCTGTGTATATAAGGTCTCACAGTTGACAGTGCATTTCAGAGCAAAAGGTTGAAGGAATGAGGTCGAAGGAATTGTCCGTAGAGCTGCGAGACAGGATTGTGTCGAGGCACAGATCTGGGGAAGGGTACCAAAACATTTCTGTAATATTGAAAGTCCCCAAGAACAGAGTGGCCTCCATCATTCTTAAATGGAAGAAGTTTGGAACCACCATGATTCTTCCTAGAGCTGGCCGCCCGGCCAAAATTAGCAATCGGGGGAGAAGGCCTTGGTCAGGAGGTAACCAAGAACCCGATGGTCACTCTGACAAAGCTCTGTGGAGATGGGAGAACCTTCCAGAAGGACAACCATCTCTGCAGCACTCTACCAATCAGGCGTTTATGGTAGAGTGGCCAGATGGAAGTCACTCCTCAGTAAAAGGCACATGACAGCCCGCTTGGAGTTTGCCAAAAGGCATCTAAAGGACTCTCAGACCATGAGAAACAAGATTCTCTGGTCTGTTGAAAACAAGATTGAACACTTTGGCTGGATTGCCAAGCGTCACGTCTGGAGGACGTTGGTGGCAGCTTCATGCTGTGGGGATTTATTTCAGTGGCAGGGACTGGGAGACTAGTCAGGATCGACGGAAAGATGAACGGAGCAAAATACAGAGAGATCCTTGATAAGAACCTGCTCCAGAGCGCTCAGGACCTCCGACTGGGGGTGAAGGTTCACCTTCCAACAGGACAGCGACTCTAAGCACACAGCCAAGACAACACAGGAGTGGCTTCAGGACAAGTCTCTGAATGTCCTTGAGTGGCCCAGCCAGAGCCCGGACTTGAACCCGTTTGAAAATCTCTGGAGAGACCTGGAAATAGCTGTGCAGCGACTCTCCCCATCCAACCTGGCAGAGCTTGAGAGGATCTGCGAGAAGAATGTGAGAAACTCCCCAAATACAGGTGTCCCAAGCTTATAGTGTCATAACCAAGAAGACTAGAGGCTGTAATCACTGCCAAAGGTGCTTCAACAAAGTACTGAGTAAAAGGGTATGAATACTTATGTAAATGTGATATTTCAGTTTTTTTGTGCAAGAATTTCTCAAATCCAGTTTTTGCTTTGTCATTATGGGGTATTGTGTGTAGATTGATGAGTGAAAAAAACTATTTAGTCACTTTTAGAATAAGGCTGTAACGCAACAAAATGTGGAAAAAGTCAAGGTGTCTGACTACTTTCCGATTGCACTGTATATACTGAATCTACTTCCTATTGACATTGCTTCTGTAGCTCATCTCACTGCACACACAACAGTTAGAGCTAAGTTCACTAGAGACGATAGATTTAGTTTCATTCAGAATGTGTCTCTTGCAGGGCGTGAGATGTACCTGGAGGAAATATACCACTTTGCTCACGCTGCATTCAAGACTACCTAGCTGCTCTGCACGCGTTTCTCACCTACACAAACAAAAGGAGAAACCTACTACTCCAACCTACTACAATCTTTGATCGATTGAAAAGGACGTTCAGGAGAGCAACCCTTTTAGACCTCAACAGATGCTACGTGGACGGGGTTTTACAGAATACGCAGAGAGCTGTTCTGATACCAAGAGGAACTAATGCGGTGGTCTTCAACCACACACAGACAGTAACTCTGTCCTTCTCTGCTACCATTTCCATGACATTATTTGGTTCCAATTTAAAAGGAATTTGTTTTTGAGAAGTTGAGAAAAAAAAGGGGCCTAGCCCTAAGGAGATTTAACTAAAGTCAGATTATGTAATAATGAGACTCCCTCTGCTAGAACACTTCCCCTTTGTCTAATTTACTGACTCAATATCCTGTTATTTAGCAGTACAATGCCCCTAAGCTGTGAGAGACGAGCAAGACAAACGGTTTAGATTCCTTCGAGAAACAGTGTTGTGACAATGAGCACTGGGATTTGGCGTGACATTTCTCAGCAAGACCTCACCACAGGCCAATCGCAGCCTCTCAGTTCCATAGTCCTTTGGCTGTACATTTGGGTCACCAACCAATGCTTTCCCAACGGCTAATTTTCTCTCTGTTTGTCACACCACCGAAAAGGGAGTTGTACTTAAAAAAAAAAGCCGAGATCCAACTCAATTTCGTTGGGCTTTTAACTCTGCACATTTTGAGCGATTGTTAACCGCTACAGGTTTATAAATCTTACAATAAAATAAGTTGTTTTGTTTGCAAAAATAACTTGCCTTGTTTGCAATTTACTAGTAGATGATTAGATTTGACCCTGCATGTCACTTCACTACATTAGCTTTCAGATCAGAGTGGCACTTTTATAATACAATGGTTCTGTATAAGCAACTTTATACTATATAAATTCATTCGTTACAAATTATAACTACAATCATTGCTATTTAGAACTAATGTTATACTGTCATTTGTTTAAATTACACTACAACAATAATTTGTGACAATACAACTTCTAACTCAAAATGGAATTCAGATATTATTCTCCCATTGTGGACGTAATTCATTATGCTATGACACTTTAGGTGTGCTCTCACATACTCCGTGAGTGTCCCTGAGCAAGGCTGGTGTAATGCGTGTATATGGGAAGCGAAGTCAAGTGCAGGAGAGCTGAGTATAATAAACAGGCGCACTTTAATACCGGTTACCAAATGACAGCACATAACACATACAAGTGCCAAAACACTTATAACAAATAACAATCACTCACGAATACCACATGGGGAACAGAGGGTTAAATCATTAACAAGTGATTGGTGAGTGAAGCCGGGTGTGATAACACAAAGACAGAACAAATGGAAAATGAAAAGTGGATCGGCGGTGGCTAGAAAGCCGGTGATGTCGACCGCTGAACGAACAGGGAGAGGGAACGACTTCGGCTGAAGTCGTGACAGCTGGTCAATCCCTAACTGAATAGTTGCCAAGGGCACAGACAGATCGATAAACCTGTTGAAGACCACAGAATCCTCGTCCCCACCGGCATTATAAGGTTCTCCTCCTCTCTAGAACCTAAGAACCAGTTCAGCAGAAAATTATTTCAACATGATATTAGTACAAGAATCAATACTTCTTCAAAAAAGAAACAAGTATATGTCGCAATGTGCGTTGAGAGTCGGGAAGCAAGTTCAGGGAGTGAGTGAGGACCGCCACAGGAAAGGAAGACCAAGAGTTACCTCTGCTGCAGAGGATAAGTTCATTAGAGTTAACTGCACCTCAGATTGCAGCCCAAATAAAAGCTTCACAGAGTTGAAGTAACAGACACATCTCAACATCAACTGTTCAGAGGAGACTGTGTGGAGACTGCTGCCTCCACAATCACCCAACCTCAACCCAACCGAGATGGTTTGGGATGAGTTGGACTGCAGAGTGAAGGAAAAGCAGCCAACAAGGGCTCAACATATGTGAGAACTCCTTCAAGACTGTTGGAAAATCATTCCTCAAGAAGCTGGTTGAGAGAATGCCAAGAGCGTGCAAAGCTGTCATCAAGGCAAAGGGTGGCTACTTTGAAGAATCTAAAATAGAAGATATATTTTGATTTGGTTACTACATGATTCCGTATGTGCTATTTCATAAATTTGATGTCTTCAACCGTGTAGAAAATAGTAAAAAGAAAAAAGGGACCTTGAATATGTAGGTGTGTCAACTTCTGACTGGTACTGTATATATAGTTTAAATTGTTACTTTTTTTGTTGTTGTTTCTCTGTGATACTACTAGCCACCTAGCAATTGTATGGAGTTGGTTTTTCACTTGGCCAGTCAGGTTCCCAATCTCCCAACTTCATAACTAGCACCCTACGGGATCTTCCCTGTCTTTGGACTCTTTAGAGTAGCTCCAATTATTGTAGTTCTGGTTTGCAGATTCTTATTTATGATCAACGATATTTATGTGTGTGTGTGTGTGTGAGAGAGAGAGAGAGAGAGAGAGAGACTGTGTGTGTGTGTCACTCAAGTCATGATAACTCTCAGTAAGAATCCGTGAATCACACCTACCTGTTCCAGTTGAAATAAAGACAAATGATTCAACTTGTCTTCTTTGCATTTTATTCTAAATCGTCACATAAAAAATCTGATAATATCTTATTGATTAAAAAAAGATAAAAAAGGTAACATTTCATTTCACATTTTAGTCATTTAGCCGACACTCCTATCCAAAGTGACTTACAGTCAATGCATCCTGTTTCAATATGCTTTGTGTTGTAGTCACGACAGACAAAGATATATAGTTAAGCAAACTTTACGAGGCATGTTGTCAACCAGCACATTAGTAAAGTAAGCAACAACTGGTTTCCGTTTCCTGTGTAACATCAATATGAGTAACATCAATATTGCTACACATTCAACTAAGGAAGGTAAAGACAACCACATATCACAGTCATTGCAAGGAAAATCCGTGCCTGTGAGAAAAACAAGTGCGAGTGCAGAAAGACAAATACAAGAGTGATGTGCTATAAGAATTGAGTTAAAATAATCATGAAACATAATAATATTTCATTTACCCCTGAGAAATGATCGATGGACCTCAGGGTTGGGGTCAATTTCATTTCAATTCAGTCATTTCTCAAAGCTTTTCCACTAAGAAAAATGTCCATTTGAATTTCAGTTTACTTCCTGACCCCAACCCTGATGGACACACAGCAGCGCAAGGGCTACAATGACTACTATTTCTACAACTTCCCTAAAATTGCCAAAACGGTCAAAGTGATGACCAGGGAAACCACTAGGACGACGCTAAAGACTTTGCAGGATCTGGAACACCGTTTTCTCAGCGATAGTCCCGGCGGGGACATGGTCACGTCCTGCTCCGGATCCAAAAGGGTCCGGACCGAATTGTCCCAAGTTGTCTGGTCTGGACGAGATCGTTTTGAGTGTTCGGAGTCAAACTCCAACGGGATGACATCCATTTTCTGCTATAAATAAACAACAAGAGAGATTACATTTTTTGCTATAATGTAGGGAGTTGTACATCTGAATGCATTCAACTGAAAGGCGTCTTCCACATTTAACCCAATCCCTCTGAATCTGAGAGGTGTGGGTGGCTGCCATAATCAACATCCAAGGCATCCAGGGAACAGTGGGTTAACTGCCTTGCTCAGATTGACATATTTTGACCTTCTCAGCTCGGGGATTTGATCCAGCATTACTGGCCCAACGCTCTAACCACTAGGCTACCACCAGACTACCTGAAACAACGACAAGACATGTTGGCTCTTTTGTCTTCCTTTCTTCTTTGATTTGTACTCAAAATAATCACAGAAAGAAAGGTGTCATTCATGTAAATTCATGTTTTTAAACAGATAATATATCATCTATTACAAATAGGCCTAATAACATACCATTTGTAACATAACTATTTTGCTATTTATAAAAATAATACAACTATTTTATTTACTAGGCTATATGACCTAAGCAACCAAAACACTTTGGCAAATTACCTATGGACTTAACCAGTCCCGCAACTTTGGTTTTAGAAGTGAGGGGCACATAATTATATATATATATTTTATCCAGTTGTATAAACACGTCTAACAGCCCACCCGACGCTCGGTGGCGTCCGCATTCTCTTAAAGGGGAGGGGGGGAGGGGGGTTCAAAAATGCAATTTCAGAATGTGCCCAATGAAAGTTGCTCCCCTGGACTTAACCTATAAACGCACAATGACTAACATCGGACTCCTCTCTCTACAACTCCCTTAATATGCTCAAAATTATAGAAGCGATCACCAGGAAGACCACAAACAAGATGAAGACCTTGAAAGTTTTGAGGAGGCACTCTCTCACCGTCTGGTCCAGGAATTTCTTAAGCCCAGCAGCATCCCGAATCATCCGTATCAAATCCGGATTTACAAGGTGGGTGCGTTTGGCGTCAAACTCCCCCCGGCGGCCGCCCTGCTTGTGCTCGGTGACATAGGTGGCCATCACGTCCTGCACGTTCCCCTGCTTCTGCCTTATGATGATGCGGTCCTTGTTGCATTGGCTCTGGGAGATGATGCGGTCCTTGTTGCATTGGCTCTGGGAGTACTCTCTCACGTAGTTCGGTAGGTCCTCGGCTTTGTGATAGGTCAGGTTGCCTACCTCGAAGTATTGTTCCATGCAGCCCGAGAGGTCCGGGAGAATCTTCTCAATATTGCTAAAGTAGTGGAAGCCGAAGTCCTCTTTAGGATTGCACTGTAACAGCATGTTGCCGTGTTCATTGAACTCCACGCATTCAGTGGCGAACCAGTAGAGGAGTCTGAGTCCATGTCGTGGGTGAGGCTGGCCGAAGCCATTTTCCTTAAGGTCTTGTATGGTGCTTAGCTGCTTAGGTTCTTCGAAAGACCGCACCATCTTGAACTGTACGGATAGAGACAGAAGGGGGATTGGAGAGACAGAGAGAGTCAAACTGAGCGAAAAGACTAAAGAGAGAGAGACAGATACAGGGAGAATGGGGAAGTGATATTCAGGCATTAAAGTAGAGTAGTAAAACCAATATCCAAACCATTTTTACTATTTCAAACAAGTAGGTTGCTAATAACACCAACCACCATATAGTCAGTGGAAACCCGTCATTTAGGGCAGGTGGGGCAGAGGCCCACATTTTCTGAAACAAAAAATAAAATACAAATGTATTTTTTTTGGGGGGGGGGGCTCAGCTTGCCTGTTTTGCATGTTATTTTGGTATTAATACATGTCACGTATCAGTTTGCAAACAATTAAAAAAATACACTGCTCAAAAAAATATAGGGAACACTAAAATAACACATCCTAGATCTGAATGAATTAAATATTCTTGTTAAATACTTTTTTCTTTACATAGTTGAATGTGCTGACAACAAAATCACACAAAAATGATCAATGGAAATCAAATTTATCAACCCTTGGAGGTCTGGATTTGGAGTCACACTCAAAATTAAAGTGGAAAACCACACTACAGGCTGATCCAACTTTGATGTAATGTCCTTAAAACAAGTCCAAATGAGGCTCAGTAGTTTGTGTGGCCTCCATGTGCCTATATGACCTCCCTACAACGCCAGTGCATGCTCCTGATGAGATGGCGGATGGTCTCCTGGAGGATCTCCTCCCAGACCTGGACTAAAGCATCCGCCAACTCCTGCACAGTCTGTGGTGCAACGTGGCGTTGGTGGATGGAGCGAGACATGATGTCCCAGATGTGCTCAATTGAATTCAGGTCTGGGGAACGGGCAGCCAGTCCATAGCATCAGGAACTGCAGGAACTGCTGACACACTCCAGCCACATGAGGTCTAGCATTGTCTTGCAATAGGAGGAACCCAGGGCCAACCGCACCAGCATATGGTCTCACAAGGGGTCTGAGGATCTCATCTCGGTACCTAATGGCAGTCAGGCTACCTCTGGCGAGCACATGGAGGGCTGTGCGGCCCCCCAAAGAAATGCCACCCCACACCATGACTGACCCACCGCCAAACCGGTCATGCTGGAGGATGTTGCAGGCAGCAGAACGTTCTCCACGGCGTCTCCAGACTCTGTCACGTCTGTCACATGCTCAGTGTGAACCTGCTTTCATCTGTGAAGAGCACAGGGCACCAGTGGCAAATTTGCCAATCTTGGTGTTCTCTGGCAAATGCCAAACATCCTGCACGGTGTTGGGCTGTAAGCACAACCCCCACCTGTGGACGTCGGGCCCTCATACCACCCTCATGGAGTCTGTTTCTGACCGTTTGAGCAGACACATGCACATTTGTGGCCTGTTGGAGGTCATTTTGCAGGGCTCGGGCAGTGCTCCTCCTGCTCCTCCTTGCACAAAGGCGGAGGTAGCGGTCCTGCTGCTGGGTTGTTGCCCTCCTACGGCCTCCTCCACGTCTCCTGATGTACTGGCCTGTCTCCTGGTAGCGCCTCCATGCTCTGGACACTACGCTGACAGACACAGCAAACCTTCTTGCCACAGCTCGAATTGATGTGCCATCCTGGATGAGCTGCACTACCTGAGCCACTTGTGTGGGTTGTAGACTCCGTCTCATGCTACCACTAGAGTGAAAGCACTGCCAGCATTCAAAAGTGACCAAAACATCAGCCAGGAAGCATAGGAAATGAGAAGTGGTCTGTGGTCACCCCCTGCAGAACCACTCCTTTATTGGGGGTGTCTTGCTAATTGCCTATAATTTCCACCTGTTGTCTATTCCATTTGCACAACAGCATGTGAAATTTATTGTCAATCAGTGTTGCTTCCTAAGTGGACAGTTTGATTTCACAGAAGTGTGATTGACTTGGAGTTACATTGTGTTCTTTAAGTGTTCCCTTTATTTTTTTGAGCAGTGTATATATGTCTCATTGAGTTATTAAAGCCGAATACAAACAGGCATCTCCAAAATGCAGGGGTTTCAGCCTAGCTCAGTGCTATATGTGGTGTTGGGGCAGGCCAGCAGAAAATAGGAGTATTGCACTGTGATTAACTCAGTGTTTTGTCACTCATGGGACACTACGTTACCCGCCTTTAGTAAGGGGAGACATTAGGAATGTGAGCCCTCCGGTGTCCTGCCATATACTTAGATTAGAAGTGCCCTTCCAAGAAGGATCAAGGTCATTGGCCACAGAAGTGACATCAAATCTCGTTATATGTACAGTAGCTTTGATTGGACTGATGATGTCAACATCATACTTTCACAATCTCAACGAGCAGTCATCAGCAGTCATCAGCATGACTCATGAATCAAGTCTACTGGCAAGTCCTTTTTAATCCTTGTCATATGAAGAGAAAATATAGATAAAATGTATCGGTGTTCATTGGGGCGGCAGGGTACCCTAGTGGTTAGAGAGTTGGACTAGTAACCGGAAGGTTGCAAGTTCAAATCTGTTGTTCTGCCCCTGAACAGGCAGTTAACCCACTGTTCCTAGGCTGTCATTGAAAATAAGAATTTGTTCTTAACTGACTTGCCTTAAATAAAGGTAAATAAAATCATCCTTTGGACACAAACATTACACAACATTTTGGAAATTTGCAAATTCAACAATGAATTGTTTGGAAGGAATTGGTGACAGTGGCGAACCAGAAGTCAGACTGGGAAAATTGGTTTTGAACGGTCATCCAGAATTCTAAATCTTTTTCTTTGATGAAAAAAATAGCCAATGGACTCACAACAAGGTGAGTCCAAAAATGTCTTATATGCTGCTGCTGCAAAAATGATGAAATATGCCAGGGAGATATGGTCAGCCATATCAGCTATGTTATTTTTAAAGGTTGTAAATGAGACTGAATGAATTGTTTCGCTGCCAGACAAGGCTCCGCTGATAGCCAGGTGTAGCAGTGGTAAGGATTCACTCCATTTTGCTGGAAAGAAAGCTCTGCTGTTGGGACAGCTTTATGAAGGCCCTAACAGTTTGTGGGCACCGCTTGTCGCTGTTATAGTGCAATTAATGTATTGTTTAGCGTTGTGTATTGGCTTTGCAGGCATGCACCTAAAAAAAATGTGTTTGCTCCATCAAGATTTACATGCATATAGTCATGTTCATAACACACTATTGCATAGGTAAACCCTACGCACATGCAAGCAAGGACACACACACACACACACACACACACACACACACACACACACACACACACACACACACACACACACACACACACACACACACACACACACACACACACACACACACACACACACACACACACACACACACACACACACACACACACACACACACACACACAGTGCTTGACTTGGGGAGCTCACCAGAGCTGAGAACCAGGACCTCAAATTTTCCACTGCTTGAGCTCCTGTTCCTCTTATAGAATATTTGCTCAAAGGTATTGTGGCGCTCCAGCACCTAAATATGAACATTACCTGCACCGAAAATGAGTATCAACACTGATTTTCGTCTGTCAAGCACTGTATAGACATACACAGACACAAGAGGCTGCCTCTTCACTACTTTTTGAAGATGTGGTGGCTAGTCTGCGACTGTGACAGATTGATTATTCACATAGACTTATGCAATGGACTGATTGTTGCTAAGGTAAGAGGTGAGAGGGAGGGACGACCATGGAAGGGTTCATCAGGCTGAGGAAACCACATTGAAAATTGTCATAAGAACCCTGCTCAGGACTATGTGGGTTTTCATGTCTGCATTAGCTTTACTGTAGAGTACTGTGCGTGCACAATAGTGTTTCAGGTTACTTTGAAGGCAAGATTCAAATGTATGACTGTAAGTCGCTTTGGATAAAAGCGTCTGCTAAATGGCATATATTATTATTATTATTATATTATGTCAATGGACCTTACCTTGCACCTAGTCACATATAATAATACATTGCATGCACTTAAACGTTGTGGTAAATCGTGCGTCGCAGTCTCTCCCCGTGTGCGTACTCGTGCACATAGACTTGGCCGCGATCACGCGAACCCCAATGCTGCGTAATTTGCGCGCCGCCTTCCACCAGAGACACTTGGGTGAATTGTACCTTTCACGGATTGAAGATACATGTTCCGTTTTCAGGTGAGCAGTGTTTAGAGTACCTCTGGCAATTTCTCTACACATTTTAGCTAGCGTTCCCTCAAGACGAGTTGAAATGTGGCCATTTTCTGGAGGATATTGCCTTTTACTTATCGACTCCGTTGACAAAATTCCTCCGTGCGGCCTACCAAGCTTTCCCTGGCTAATTGTCCCCGACACCTTGTCCCCGACTGTCACCGGCCTGGGTGTCCAGTGAACGGAGTATGGACATGGCTGTCGGGCTCAACATTTTACCTTAAAAGAAAAGTACTAAAGAATGCTGGATTTTTATTAGGAAATGTTCCAAGTTCGATACTATCGACGTGGATCCCGTGTGACGTAACCTAACTAGCTAGTTTGCGCAGCCTTCCACTGCTAACGTTAGCTTGCTTTTCTGGTTCGCTATTTTGTCTGGGAAACATTGTCTTAATAGGTGATAAGGTGGCTAGCTAAGTCGCTAGCTAGGTGGCTCATGTTTGACAGTACATTATAAGGTTCAGAAGTATAATTGTTATGCTAATTTTCTTTTAAATGGAAATACAGTGTATTGTTGACAAGTGAGTCGATTGATAAAGCCAAGGTGATTTGGATCACTCTGCCTGTGAAATGCGGGACTGTTCTTCTCCGATTTGTCTTCTAAACTAACGTTAACATTTTCATAGACGTTAATGTCTTAACAGTACCGTTATATCTTTGGGCTAGTTACTTCAAAACTAGCGGCACCAATCTAGTTGCAGAGGTAACCCATCCACGTGGGTTATCACAATATAATATATATAGGGTTCTAATCATTCGCTATCAAATTGAGGGAAATCTGTCATTTCGTTCCTATTGTACCCAGAGCCTCATCTGCGGATGAAGTCAATAATTTTTGCTTGAGGAGCTTGCTAAGAAACCTGCCTCCACTATAATTATCTAAAAAATGATTTTTGACATTTGTTGAAAAACAAAATTTTGCATGAGGAAAAACAACATTCTAGACTTAGTTCTTAAATCTTTACATTTCTTGACCTCATCACCCCTCCCTTAAACAACAATCAATATATCTCTTGTTGCTTCTCTTTCTTCTCCTTTCTGTCATCCTTCCATATCTCTCTCATACCTTCTTTCTCCTATCCCTCTCATCCCTCCCTCCTTACTGTCTCTCATCCCTCCCTCCTTACTGTCTCTCATCCCTCCCTCCTTACTGTCTCTCATCCCTCCCTCCTTACTGTCTCTCATCCCTCCCTCCTTACTGTCTCTCATCCCTCCCTCCTTACTGTCTCTCATCCCTCCCTCCTTACTGTCTCTCATCCCTCCCTCCTTACTGTCTCTCATCCCTCCCTCCTTACTGTCTCTCATCCCTCCCTCCTTACTGTCTCTCATCCCTCCCTCCCTCCTTACTCTCTCTCATCCCTCTCTCCCTCCTTACTCTCTCTCATCCCTCCCTCCCTCCTTACTCTCTCTCATCCCTCCCTCCTTCCTTACTCTCTCTCATCCCTCCCTCCTTACTCTCTCGCATCCCTCTCTCCCTCCTTACTCCCTCTCATCTCTCACTGTTCTCTCTCCCTCCAGTCCCTTGATGAAGATTGTACCCTGGAGAAGGAGGAGGGGCTGGTAGAAGAAGAAGATGAGATTGACCAGTTTAATGACGACACCTTCGGAGATGGGGCCATCGGTGAGTCACTTGCCAGTCTTTCACCAACTGACTGACAAAACGCTTTAAACTGAATAATATAACAAAATATGAATATTTTATACAACTAAAATTAAATAAATACTAGCAAACCGGACCTGAAAACTAACAAACTAAACTGAATAAAAAAATAAAATGGTCAAATCTAAAATAATAAACTTGGGCCATTGGATGGCCCCTTTAGCCTTGTGAGGGAAAGGCCCTCTGTATAATCGCAAATACAACTCGCACACTTTACAGTTTTGGAAACATTTGAAGCGTAACTTTCAAACTAACATAGGGGGGAAAAAATGTAAAATACAAAAGATGCACTTTCATTATGCAGTTTAGCAAAGTTGTGCCCAGCTGTGTTTAGACTAACACCTGCTTCTGACTGGAAAAATGGAAATGCAAGGTGAGAGGATATTTGGTACCTCGGTCGGGAGGCTGTCTTACAGCTGGATGCAACTTTGCTAAACCACTTACAGTAAGTGTAGCTTTTGCATTTGAAAGATTATTTCTCGCTGGTACTAAAGTTAAGTTCCAACGGTTTCTTAAAGGGTAAGCAAGGATTACGTTAAAACAAAGCGTCAGGATTGTGGTTCACATGGAGCATCTGAGACCCCCCACCCCCATGTGTTCTCGAAAGCTGTTTCGCCTAGGCTGAAGCTGCTTTTGAGAAACGGTCCCATAAAGAATAGAAAGTTCACGCACTGTAACGTTTTCTGTTTTGTAGGACTGTCTCAACTAAAACAAATATTTGTTCTTTCGACCAATCAATGAAATCAACTATGTGTAGGCTACTGAGCTTGTCTGATGTTTTGAGCACGCTGATTAAATAATTTAGATACGCAAAGGAAGCGAACCTGTTCCCGACTCTCTCCCCCTCCTGCTGCGTCTGGCCTTCGCGGATTCTGATGTTACGCTCCTAATAGGCTACACCAGGCATCGGCAGCCAATTCCATTTGGAGTGCCAATTTATCTTACCATTTCTACCGATCTGCGTGCCAGTTATGATTTTTATATGCACATTTTCGTGGAACAGTTTAATTTATAATAAAGTCTTCATATCTCAGTCATTATGTGGTAAATCATAATTCTAAAAGTAAATTCCCGAGCCGTTGCAAACTATGTAAAAATATCCTACAAGAGCCAACAAATCAAAACATTGTAGCCAGCAGGTAGAAAATATTCTATAAATCCCAATGGTTAGGTATGGCCTGTCTGCCACGAACTTGAAACATTGTATCAACTATTAATAACTTGGGTCTCTTGAAGCTGGCATAAGCAAACATGCAACAATGCATAAAATATTCTGTACCCTCACTTTCCTGCTCCAGACAGACATAGCTGTAGGCTATTTTGTGCAGGGGATAAGAAGTAATCAGGTAGGCCTATTTTATTATTTCCACCAGATCAGAGCATGACATTTTATTCCCCCTTTCATGCTGGGTGGCTATCAAAAGGAGAGAGCTGGGGAACTATTGTCATTCTCAATGGATGTAAAAACAGACTGTTTACTTGCTGTTTGAAGTGAAGAGAAAATTGCTTTGACGTTCAACAGTGGTGGTGAGTTAAGAATCAGAAATGTTATCAGATCTCCAAATGGGCACATTTATAGGCCTACATTTATGCCTGGGCCTACTTCTATGAATGATCAGGTGCGCGTCCTTACTGAACATTGACAGGAGCGCTACAAACAAATGACAATGTATACATTAACAACTCTTAAATGGAATGAAACAAACCAACTTGTTCCTCACAAGTGTAGCCTAGATTGTGCAGTCTGCAAAACAATGTGACCACTCCTACAATGAGAATGGTAAAAGATTGCAATAAAAATGTATTGAATGCATTAACATATATTACCGTAACCAAACAAACATTGTAGATTAGAATTATGGGAATTCATGGAAAATCTACAAATGGTGGTACTGGTGTGCCATCCCCACGGCTTCTGAAATGCATTTGTCCACTGAGACAGGTGTGAATCAGACCGGTGTCTCGTGCCATAAAAAAAGATATAGAGTACCAGTCAAAAGTTTGGACACCAACTCATTCAAGGGTTTTAATTTTATTTTTACATTGTAGAATAATAGCGAATACATCAAAACTATGACATAACAGATGTTAAAATGGCGCCGACATAGGGCTGCCGTGCTTCTAGCTCTTAGGTAACTTTGCAGTATTTCGTTTTTTTTGTGTAATTTCTTACATTATTAGGCCAGAATTGTTTTGTGCTATTACATACAGCTGTGAAGAACTTTTGGTTATCAGTGTGGCTGTAACTCACCAGGAATTTCTCTAATCGGATCCTTTGTTCACACCCCAACGGGCAATTGAAATGATTCCAGAGGCTGACCCAAAACACTGCCTGTGGAGGAGAGGTACTCGGAGTGGACTTCTAGTCCAGCTCAGGATGCGTGCACACCGACCACCCCTTCCAAGTATATTACTCACTTATGTTCCGTCTCTGGATAATGACGTTAACGAGCTCAGGGCGAGGATTTCCTTCCAGAGAGACATCAAGGATGGTAACATCCTCTGTTTCACGGAAACATCGCTCTCTCGGGATATACTGTCTGAGTCCTACAGCCAGTTGGGTTGTCAGTTCATCGTGCAGACAGGAATAAATATTGCTCCGGGAAGGAGGACAGGTTTATATGTTTCATGATTAACTACTCATGGTGTGATTGTGATAACAATATACAGGAACTCAAGTCCTTTTGTTCTCCCGGCCAAGAATACCTCACAATCAAATGCTGACTGCTATTGACTATTCAATGCTGGTCTGACCAATCGGAATCCACGCTTCAAAATTGTTTTGATCACGTGGACTGGGAATATGAAGTGTAGCCTCCGAGAATAACATTGACAAATACACGGACACGTGACTGAGTTCATCAGAAAGTGTATAGGAGATGTTGTACCCACTGTGACTATTACATTTACATTTAAGTCATTTAGCAGACGCTCTTATCCAGAGCGACTTACAAATTGGTGCATTCACCTTATGACATCCAGTGGAACAGCCACTTTACAATAGTGCATCTAAATATTTTAAGGGGGGGGGGGGGTGAGAAGGATTACTTTATCCTATCCTAGGTATTCCTTAAAGAGGTGGGGTTTCAGGTGTCTCCGGAAGGTGGTGATTAACTCCGCTGTCCTGGCGTCGTGAGGGAGTTTGTTCCACCATTGGGGAGCCAGAGCAGCGAACAGTTTTGACTGGGCTGAGCGGGAACTGTACTTCCTCAGTGGTAGGGAGGCGAGCAGGCCAGAGGTGGATGAACGCAGTGCCCTTATTTGGGTGTAGGGCCTGATCAGAGCCTGGAGGTACTGAGGTGCCGTTCCCCTCACAGCTCCGTAGGCAAGCACCATGGTCTTGTAGCGGATGCGAGCTTCAACTGGAAGCCAGTGGAGAGAGCGGAGGAGCGGGGTGACGTGAGAGAACTTGGGAAGGTTGAACACTAGACGGGCTGCGGCGTTCTGGATGAGTTGTAGGGGTTTAATGGCACAGGCAGGGAGCCCAGCCAACAGCGAGTTGCAGTAATCCAGACGGGAGATGACAAGTGCCTGGATTAGGACCTGCGCCGCTTCCTGTGTGAGGCAGGGTCGTACTCTGCGGATGTTGTAGAGCATGAACCTACAGGAACGGGCCACCGCCTTGATGTTAGTTGATAACGACAGGGTGTTGTCCAGGATCACGCCAAGGTTCTTAGCGCTCTGGGAGGAGGACACAATGGAGTTGTCAAACGTGATGGCGAGATCATGGAACGGGCAGTCCTTCCCCGGGAGGAAGAGCAGCTCCGTCTTGCCGAAGTTCAGCTTGAGGTGGTGATCCGTCATCCACACTGATATGTCTGCCAGACATGCAGAGATGCGATTCGCCACCTGGTCATCAGAAGGGGGAAAGGAGAAGATTAATTGTGTGTCGTCTGCATAGCAATGATAGGAGAGACCATGTGAGGTTATGACAGAGCCAAGTGACTTGGTGTATAGCGAGAATAGGAGAGGGCCTAGAACAGAGCCCTGGGGGACACCAGTGGTGAGAGCGCGTGGTGAGGAGACAGATTCTCGCCACGCCACCTGGTAGGAGCGACCTGTCAGGTAGGACGCAATCCAAGCGTGGGCCGCGCCGGAGATGCCCAACTCGGAGAGGGTGGAGAGGAGGATCTGATGGTTCACAGTATCGAAGGCAGCCGATAGGTCTAGAAGGATGAGAGCAGAGGAGAGAGAGTTAGCTTTAGCGATGCGGAGCGCCTCCGTGATACAGAGAAGAGCAGTCTCAGTTGAATGACTAGTCTTGAAACCTGACTGATTTGGATCAAGAAGGTCATTCTGAGAGAGATAGCGGGAGAGCTGACCAAGGACGGCACGTTCAAGAGTTTTGGAGAGAAAAGAAAGAAGGGATACTGGTCTGTAGTTGTTGACATCGGAAGGATCGAGTGTAGGTTTTTTCAGAAGGGGTGCAACTCTCGCTCTCTTGAAGACGGAAGGGACGTAGCCAGCGGTCAGGGATAAGTTGATGAGCGAGGTGAGGTAAGGGAGAAGGTCTCCGGAAATGGTCTGGAGAAGAGAGGAGGGGATAGGGTCGAGCGGGCAGGTTGTTGGGCGGCCGGCCGTCACAAGACGCGAGATTTCATCTGGAGAGAGAGGGGAGAAAGAGGTCAGAGCACAGGGTAGGGCAGTGTGAGCAGAACCAACGGTGTCGTTTGACTTAGCAAACGAGGATCGGATGTCGTCGACCTTCTTTTCAAAATGGTTGACGAAGTCATCTGCAGAGAGGGAGGAGGGGGGGGGGGATTCAGGAGGGAGGAGAAGGTGGCAAAGAGCTTCCTAGGGTTAGAGGCAGATGCTTGGAATTTAGAGTGGTAGAAAGTGGCTTTAGCAGCAGAGACAGAGGAAAACCTACCCTAACCAGAAACCATGGATAGATGGCAGCATTCGTGCGAACCATCACATTTATACATGGCAAGGTGACTGAGAATATGGCGAATACAAACAGCATAGTTATTCCCGCCGTAGGCAATCAAGCAAGCGACATGTGAGTGAAGAGACAAAGTTGAGTCACAATTCAATGGCTCAGACACGAGATGTATGTGGCAGGGTCGACAGATTTTCACCAACTACAAAGGGAAAACCAGCCACGTTGTGGACACCGTCTTCCTTTCTTCGCCTGCTTTGACGATAACACACTGCCACCGATGCGGCCCGCTACCATGGACTGTGGGCTCCTTCTCCGTGGCAGACGTGAGTACCACTTTTAAGCGTGTTATCGCAAGGCATCCGGCCCAGACGACATCCCTAGCCGCGTCCTCAGAGCATGTGCAGACCAGCTGGCTGGAGTGTTTACGGACATATTCCATATTCCTTATCCCAGTCTGCTTCAAGTTGGCCACCATTGTTCCTATACCCACTCAATCCTGTCATCATGAAGTGCTTTGAGAGGCTAGTCAAGGATCATATCACATCCACCTTACCTTCCACACTAGATCCACATCAAGTTGCTTACCGCCCTAATAAAGCCACAGACGACGCAATCACACTGCCCTATCCCATCTGGACAAGAGGAATACCCATGTAAGAATGCTGTTCATTGATGAAAGCTCAGCATTCAATGCCATAGAACCCTCCAAGCTCATCATTAAGCTCGAGGCCCTGGGTCTGTCCCCGCCCTGTGAAACTGGGTCCTGGACTTCCTGATGGGTTGCCCCCCTCAGGTGGTGAAGGTAGGAAACACCTCCACTTCGCTTATCCTCAACACCGGGGCCCCACAAGGGTGCGTGCACAGCCCCCTCCTGTACTCCCTGTTAACCCATCACTGCGTGGCCATGCACGCCTCCAACTCAGTCATCAAGTTTGCAGATGACACAACCGTAGTAGGCCTGTTACGAACAATGACGAGACAGCCTACAGGGAGGAGGTGAGGGCCCTGGGAGTGTGGTGCCAGGAAAATAACCTCTCACCCAACGTCAATAAAACAAAGAACTTCAGGAAACAGCAGGTGGAGCACCCCCGAGCCACATTGACGGGACTGCAGTGGATTAGGTGGAAAGCTTCAACTTGCTCTGTGAACACATCACTGACAAACTGAAATTGTCCACCAACCCAGTGTGGTGAAGAAGGCGCAACAGCGCCTTTTCACCTGAAACCCTGAAACCTTTACAGATGCACAATTTGAGAGCATTCTGTCAGGCTGTATCACCGCCTGGTATGGCAACTGCACTGCACACAACCGTAGGGCTGTCCATAGCGTGGTGTGGTCTGTTAAATAGCCATCACTAGCACATTAGAGGCTGCTGCCCTATATACAGTGGGGAGAACAAGTATTTGATAACCTGCTAAATCAGCAGTGTTTCATACTTACAAAGCACGTAGAGGTCTGTAATTCTTTTATCATAGGTACACTTCAACTGTGAGAAGACTGAATCTAAAACAAAAATCCAGAAAATCACATTGTATGATTTTTAAGTAATTCATTTGGATTTTATTGCATGACATAAGTATTTGATCACCTACCAACCAGTAAGATTTCCAGCTCTCACAGACCTGTTAGTTTTTCTTTAAGAAGTCCTCCTGTTATCCACTCATTACCTGTATTAACTCCACCTGTTTGAACTTGTTACCTGTTTAAAAGACACCTGTCCACACACTCAGACTCCAACCTCTCCACAATGGCCAAGACCAGAGAGCTGTGTAAGGACATCAGGGTTAAATTGTAGACCTGCACAAGATTGGGATGGGCTACAAGACAATAGGCAAGCAGCTTGGTGAGAAGGCAACAGCTGTTGGCACAATTATTAGAAAATGGAAGAAGTTCAAGATGATGGTCAATCATCCTCTGTCTGGGGCTCCATGCAAGATCTCAACTTGTGGGGCCTCAATGATCATGAGGAAGGTGAGGGATCAGCTCAGAACTACACGGCAGGACCTAGTCAATGACCTGAAGAGAGCTGGGACCAGAGTCTCAAAGAAAACCATTAGTAACACACTACGCCGTCATGGATTAAAATCCTGCAGCGCACGCAAGGTCCCCCTGCTCAAGCCAGCGCATGTCCAGGCCCGTCTGAAGTTTGCCAATGACCATCTGGATGATCCAGAGGAGGAATGGGAGAAGGTCATGTGGTCTGATGAGACACAAATATAACTTTTTGGTCTAAACTCCACTCGCCGTGTTTGGAGGAAGAAGGATGAGTACAACCCCAAGAACATCATCCCAACCGTGAAGCATGGAGGTGGAAACATCATTCTTTGGGGATGCTTTTCTGTAAAGGGGACAGGATGACTGCACCATATTTAGGGGAGGATGGATGGGGCCATGTATCGTGAGATCTTGGCCAACAACCTCCTTCCCTCAGTAAGAGCATTGAAGATGGGTTGTGGCTTGGTCTTCCAGCATGACAACGACCTGAAACACACAGCCAGGGCAACTGAGTGGCTCCGTAAGAAGCATCTCAAGATCCTGGAGTGGCCTAGCCAGTCTCCAGACCTGAACCCAATAGAAAATCTTTGGAGGGAGCTGAAAGTCCGTATTGCCCAGCGACAGCCCCGAAATCTGAAGGATATGGAGAAGGTCTGTATGAAGGAGTGGGCCACAATCCCTGCTGCAGTGTGTGCAAACCTGGTCAAGAACTACAGGAAACGTATGATCTCTGTGGATATATTGAAGCAACATCTTAAGACATCAGTCAGGAAGTTAAAGCTCGGTCGCAAATGGGTCTTCCAAATGGACAATGACCCCAAGCATACTTCCAAAGTTGTGGCAAAATGGCTTAAGGACATCAAAGTCGAATTATTGAAGTTGCCGTCACAAAGCCCTGAGCTCAATCCTATAGAAAATGTGTAAGCAGAACTGAAAATGCATGTGTGAGCAAGGAGGCCTCCAAACCTGACTCAGTTACACCAGCTCCGTCGGGAGGAATGGCCCACAATTCACCCAACTTATTATGGGAAGCTTGTGGAAGGCTACCTGAAATGTTTGACCCAAATGAAACAATTTAAAGGCAATGCTACCAAATACTAATTGAGGGTATGTAAACTTCTCACCCACTGGGAATGTGATGAAAGAAATAAAAGCTGAAATAAATCATTCTCTATTATTATTATTATTATTCTGACATTTCACATTCTTAAAATAAATTGGTGATCCAAACTGACCTAAGACAGGGAATTTTAACTAGGATTAAATGTCAGGAATTTGAAAAACTGATTTTAAATGTATTTGGCTAAGGTGTATGTCAACTTCTGACTTCAACTGCATGTTGGTCATGACTCCCGAGTGGCGTACAATGGGATTGCCTTGTAGTTCTCCAGCTGTATCCTCTGAAAGCGAGTGAGGTTCAAGGGGAGGGGGCAAAGGATGGGCCGCAGAGTTACACACAGAAGACGGACCTAGCCCATGGGGGGACCCCACCCCTCCACACTGGGTAGCACAGAGCAACACATTTTTAGGGGCATTGCACTATTAGTGGTGCTGACTAGGGAAACGTTCCTGCTGTTCTATTCTGTTAGTGCAAGTCTGCACGTTCAAACTAAAACAATGTAACTAAGAATGATATCTTAATGCTTTCGTTAATAAAATAATGGTAAAAAATACTCTTTCAAAATGCCTATATTTAATTAGTTATGGATCCATAACAAATTACTATGGGAATAATCACTGAATTACAGAAATATTGGAACAAAGTTGTTTCATCAAGGTAAACAAATGGATGCTTACTGGAAAATACTATTTCAAACACAGTCCTGTTGTACAATGCCATTATGCCTATTAGCAGGTAGCTGGAAAATAGACTTGCCTACAAGGAGGTTGGAGGGAGAATTCTATCGTCAAATGTATTTCTTAGTTAGGTTGGCTGTATCACAACCGGCCGTGATTGGTTGCAATTTCAGTTTAATCCACGATAAAAAGTAGACCTCATTAGGAAGAGGGTCTGGGCACCCCTGGTCTAACCTATTCTACTATATTTAACATTGCTCGCCCAACTATTTCTATATTCTTAATTCCTTTACTTTAGATTTGTGTGTGTTGTGAAATTTAGATATTACTGCACTGTTGGAGCTAGAAACAAGCATTTCACTACACCTGCAATAACATCTGCTAAACACGTATATTTGACAAATACATTTGATTTAGATTTACGGAATTATGTAGTAACCAAAAGTTTTCAACAAATCAAAATATATTTGAGATACTTCAAAGTAGCCAACTTTTGCCTTGATGACAGCTTTGCACACTAGGCATTCTCTCAACCAGCTGCATGAGGTAGTTACCTGGAATTAATTTAAATTAACAGGTGTGCCTTGTTAAAAGTTTATTTGTGTATGTTCTTTCCTCAATGCGTTTGAGCCAATCAGTTGTGTTGTGACATGGTGGGGGTATACAGAGAAAGCCTAATTTGGTAGAACACCAAGTCGATATTATGGCAAGAACTGCTCAAATAAGCAAAGAGAAATGACAGTCCATCATTACTTTAAGACACGAATGTCAGTCAATGTGGAAAATGTTAAGAACTGCAGTCTCAAAAAGCATCAAACGCTATGAGGAAACTGTCTCTCATGAGGACCACCACAGGAAAGGAAGACCCAGAGTTACCTCTGCTGCAGAGGATAAGGTCATTAGAGTTAACAGCCGTAGAAATTGCAGGCCAAATAAATGCTTCAGAGTTGAAGTAACAGGCACATCTCAACATCAACTGTTCATATGAGACTGAGTGAAACAGACCTTCATGGCCGAATTGCTGAAAAGAAACCACTACTAAAGACACCTTGGGCCAAGAAACACGAACATCATTTGTTTTTCAACAGGACAATGACCCAACACACTTCCAGGCTGTGTAAGGGCTATTTGGCCAAGGAGGAGAGTGATGGAGTGCTGCATGAGATGACCTGGCCTCCATAATCACCTGACCTCAACCCAATTGAGATGGTTTGGGATGAGTTGGACCGCAGAGTGAAGGGAAAGCAGCCAACAAGTGCTCAGCATATGTGAGAACTCCTTCAAGACTGTTGGAAAAGCATTCCAGGTGAAGCTTGTTGAGAGAATGCCAGGAGTATGCAAAGCTTTCATCGAGGCAAAGAGTGGCTACTTTGAAGAATCTCCAATATAAACATGTTTTGTTTAACTGTTTTTTTTGTTTGTTGGTTACAACATGATTACATATGTGTTATTTCGTAGTTTTGATGGCTTTACTATTCTACAATGTAGGAAATAGTAAAGGTGGGAAACCCCTTGAATGAGTAGGTGTCCAAACTTTTGACTGGTACTGTATATTTAAGAATGCTCGACTACAAAAAATCTTGGTTGACCAACAGCCTATCGACCAAAAAGTAGACTAAATGGGGTCAGCTCTACTGTTTTGAGACGCGTGGTTAGCTTAGCTATAGCATGTCGTTTGGTGGCATACTAAGAGCATGAAAGACTGAGCCAACCACAAACTCTTCTTGTTCTGAATGACAAAGGCACAGAAGGCGTTACCATCTACTGAAGCACCTCTGCAACGTTTTTGTATTCTCGCCAGCAGAAGCGAGCTCCTTTGTCGGCGACTCTTTCGTCCGCGCCCATGTGTGCGCGATTGGCACTAAACGGCTGCTGGGTGTTTTCATACGATTCTGTGCGTCGGATTGGACACCTAGTCCACTGCACAATTGTGTGGGCTATTGTGCAACACCCAACAGTATTTTCCTTTCCATTATTCATGACGTTTAGAATGACGACAAATGAGTCGACTAGTGGGCTTTAAAAAATATATATCAGGTCATGGAAGTTTTTGTCCTAGATTTATTATTAGACCCAATGTGTATCTCATTTTTAATGTCAATTAATACATGGTGGGCAGTCGAATTGTGAATGTGACTTTATTAAATTTGAATAATGTGAAAAACCTGATGGTGAGAGCCCAGTAACAAATTGACTGTTGTAAGTCCCCTTAAACATCAGCTGTTACATTATCTCTAAAATCACGATGTCTCCATTTCTATAATTGTGTCTTTTGAAAAATTGAAACGTCCAAATGTCAGCCTTTGACCAGAATTGTTTTCCTGCATGAACGGTTGTATTTTCATGACTGATCAAAATATGCTATGTTTTACTATACATGCATACATACATAATTTGCCCATATGAACTTATTTTAGGCCATATAAAGTACAGCTATACATGACTTGAATGGAAAGCATCAAACGGATGCATTGTTTCACATTTTCTTCATAAACTTCTCAGGAACAGGCAATAGGCTACAGCACGTAGTACATTCCACAAAAGCATCATTTACACTATGCAAATCTGCACTGCACACGCTATATCCAAGCCTTTTCTGCATACAATACACGCAGGGTATTCAAGTCTGTTTCTGCTTTAGCTAGCTTCAATGCTGTGGTCATGGTAAAATCACTGTCGTGCCAAATTATCCAATGACAAAGGAATTGCCTAAAGCAGAAACACACTGGGACCGTAGGTTAATTATAAATATCGGCTTTTACCTCATCGCTAATGTTAACATTCACAGTTAATATCCCCATTTGTCAGTCAGTCTTAATTACTTGGATGGATGACACCTGTGATAATGGAATGATGTATTACCTCCTACAGATGATGACTGGCAGGAGGAGCACAAGCGGCTAGCCGAGCTCGAAGAACAAAAGAACGATGGACTCGGAGGTTTAGGGCTAGGGACACTAGGGATGGGGGGTATGGGAGGAGGAAACGCCTCCACTGTTCACCTTCCTCCTCCCGCCAGTCGCGTCCCCCATCCGTCTTCCCTCCCACCACCACATCACTCCCTCTCTTCGATGCCCTCTCCGGGCCTGGAGGAGAGGGTGGGAGGCGACCTAGCAGAGTCCCTAGCCATGTTGATTCTCGGGGCGGACCCGGCCATCGCCAGTGTGGGGGGTCCAGCCGGGCCTGATGACCGGTCCACTGGTCTCCCTCCTCCCCCTTCCATTCCCCAGCAGCATCACCACCCCTCCCAGCTCCCTCCCCACCACCAGCTGACCCCGTCTGGGCTACCCCCCGGCCCACCGCACCTCTCCCTGCTTAGCTACCAGCAGCATCAGCACCTTCTACGACGAGGGGCGGCCCCCATGCAACAGGTGAGACAGTCTAGTATGTTATACTGTAGTAATGTTGCAGATCATTGCATCTTGTGCAGTGGTTCAAACCCCTCCTGGGTACCCCTAGCCGTTCCATGTATTTGATCTATGCCAGAGTTAGGCACACCTGACTCAACTTGTCAACTAAATAGCAAACTCTTGACTAGGTGAATAATGTGAGCTGGTTCAGAGCTACCACATAATTTTAAAATGTCTGTGGGTCGCCAAGGAGAGGTTTGAGAACCACTGATCTAGTATTCTGTAGCTCAGCTCGTTCAATGAGGGACGATTATTATGCATCACTAGGGGAGCGGTGCCTTCTGACACCCTTTCTCTTCCTCTGCCTCTTTCTTTCAGATGAACTCTCACAATATCTGGGAGAACAACTTGAGATTTGGGCCTGTGAGCATCACCCCTGGACTAATCACTCAAATGGAGGTAAGACACCTGCCTGCTTTGAAACGGGCTGTAACGGGGGATGTACTTCCTGAATTTGTCAAATAAGAACACTGCTTTTCGGTTAAGTTGTAACGTTGTGCCTTGCTGAATGTGGCCCAGTACATTACATGAAAATCAACATACAGTGGGGCAAAAAAGTATTTAGTCAGCCACCAATTGTGCAAGTTCTCCCACTTAAAAAGATGAGAGGCCTGTAATTTTCATCGTAGGTACACTTCACTTGCAAATTATGGTGGAAAATAAGTATTTGGTCAATAACAAAATTTTCTCAATACTTTGTTATATACCCTTTGTTGGCAATGACAGAGGTCAGTCGTTTTCTGTAAGTCTTCAAGGTTTTCACACACTGTTGCTGGTATTTTGGCCCATTCCTCCATGCAGATCTCCTCTAGAGCAGTGATGTTTTGGGGCTGTTGCTGGGCAACACAGACTTTCAACTCCCTCCAAAGATTTTCTATGGGGTTGAGATCTGGAGACTGGCTAGGCAACTCCAGGACCTTGAAATGCTTCTTACGAAGCCACTCCTTTGTTGCCCGGGCGGTGTGTTTGGAATCATTGTCATGCTGAAAGACCCAGCCACGTTTCATCTTAAATGCCCTTGCTGATGGAAGGAGGTTTTCACTCAAAATCTCACGATACATGGCCCCACTCATTCTCTCCTTTACACAGATCAGTCGTCCTGGTCCCCAAAGCCCCAAAGCATGATGTTTCCACCCCCATGCTTCACAATAGGTATGGTGTTCTTTGGATGCAACTCAGCATTGTTTGTCCTCCAAACACGGCGAGTTGAGTTTACCAAAAAGTTCTATTTTGGTTTCATCTGACCATATGACATTCTCCCAATCTTCTTCTGAATCATCCAAATGCTCTCCAGCAAACTTCAGACGGGCCTGGACATGTACTGGCTTAAGCGGGGGTACACTTCTGGCACTGCAGGATTTGAGTCCCTGGCGGCGTAGTGTGTTACTGATGGTAGACTTTGTTACTTTGGTCCCAGCTCTCTGCAGGTCGTTCACTTGGTCCCCCCGTGTGGTTCTGGGATTTTTGCTCACCATTCTTGTGATCATTTTGACCCCACGGGTGAGATCTTGTGATCGAGGGAGATTATCAGTGGTCTTGTATGTCTTCCATTTCCTAATAATTGCTCCCACAGTTGATTTCTTCAAACCAAGCTGCTTACCTATTGCAGAGTCTTCCCAGCCTGGTGCAGGTCTACAGTTTTGTTTCTGGTGTCCTTTGACAGCTCTTTGGTCTAAGCCATAGTGGAGTTTGGAGTGTGACTATTTGAGGTTGTGGACAAGTGTATTTTATACTGATAACAAGTTCAAACAGGTGCCATTAATACAGGTAACGAGAGGAGGACAGAGGAACCTCTTAAAGAAGTTACAGGTCTGTGAGAGCCAGAAATCTTGCTTGTTTGTAGGTGACCAAATACTTATTTTCCACCATAATTTGCAATTAAATTCCCCTAATTTTGTCTGTCATAGTTGAAGTGTACCTACGATGAAAATTACAGGCCTCTCATCTTTTTAAGTGGGAGAACATGCACAATTGGTGGCTGACTAAATACTTTTTTGCCCCACTGTAGCTGGCGCATTTGCCCTCTGAATGACTTGTATTAATTATTGATTGTAGACTTTATTGATCCAAAAGTTAAACTCTGTTTCTTCTTTCCAGGACAGTCCACTTATGTCTATCATCAAAGAAGTGGGGCTGCCCAACCGGCCTCCGCCAATGATGAGCGAGGATGGGCGGGACTTGTCGGAAAGGGCCCCCCCGCCTCGCTCGTCCTCTCCCGTGATTGGTAGCCCACCAGTGAGGGCTGTGCCTATCGGGACTCCGCCCAAGCAGCCGATGAGTCATGCTATGAATCATCATCATCATCAGCAGGTCAGTGGGAGAATTCTGCCCTCCCACTTATATTTTAAATAGTTATTTGTGTAATTTTGGCTATTTCTTGTGAACTGTGTATGCCCTTGTCAGTGTAGTTTTGTATAACATGGCATTATTCTGCAGAAGTAACTACGGTTCATAGTAACTACTGTTCAAACTTCCAGTTCATGGGCCACATCTGGCCCCAGAGTCACTACGTTAGCCCACGGGCCTGGAGTTTGAAACCACTCTATTTGACTATTAGTAACTGCTTGGTGTTATCCTCCTGTTTCTGCCTCTACTCTCTTCCTATCTGTTGCAAAGCTGGTTGTTAACCCTCTCTCTGTGTACAGTTATAGGGTAATGAGTTTTATTGAAACCCTCTCGCTCTCTCTCCTGTGTGTGTTGCAGATCCACCACCCCACCGCCATTCATGTGCGAGCCCCGGTCCACCACCAACACCGCTACCCCCCTTCCTTCCCTGAGCGCATCTCTCCCAACACCCTCTTAAACATCGCTGTGAGTCCTACCTCTCCGGCCTTCCCTTACTTTATTAGGTGGGACATGTGAAGTTGTGGAATGTAAAGTGTTTTTATTTTGTTGGTCTGTTGTGGTGTTTTTGACCAATTGTTGAATGAGTGTTGAGTTCTCATGGTCAGTTACTTCCGTGAGGGTGGATATATAAACACAAAATATTAATTATTCCATAGCAGCTAGCTTGGTTAGCTCACTGCAGATGCAGTTTCCAGGTCAGTGTTGGTTCTGAGTTGGGTTCTCTCTCTCTGATAGAACTCTCCTCTGTGTCGTCCTCCGTTCCCGGCCGGCGTGGGCCCCGTTCTGTCCCAGATCCAACGCGCCCAGATGCTCAACTCTCAGGTGAGACTCAACCAGTGGCAACCTGTCATTCAGGTCAGGTGGGGCAGAGTTTAGCATGTTATTTTGGGATTAATATGTGTCACATATCAGTTTACAAACAATGTAAAAACATTTTTTTTTATAAAAAGTAATTGAGTTAATTAATAAAGCTGCGTACAAACATGGTCTCTTTTTTAGCTTTCTTGAGTAAGGCAACACCAAAATGCAGGTGTTTCAGCATAACTTGGTGCTTGCTGTGGTGGGGCAGCCATCGGAAAATACGGAGCATAGGGGTTGGTAATGTTCTCTAGTTGCTCTGTGATTGGCTCAGTGTTCTGTTACTCATGGGGACACTACTACAAAATCTATGGGGAGAGCTCGAAAATTCAAGGCGCTTGGGTGCTGCCATAGAGTTACATTAGAAGTGCCCATCCAAGAAGGTTCAAGGTCATTGGCCACAGATAAAATTACGTTATATCTACATACAGTAGCTTTGATTGGACTGATCATGTCAACAACATACTTTCAAAATCTTAGCTAGCAAGCTAGCAGTCATCATGAATCAAGTCGACAATCTACTATCAAATCCTTTTCAATCCTTGTCATATGAAGAGAAATTGTAGATAAAACGTATCGGTGCTCAACGGCCATTGGACATAAACATTACACAACAAGTTGGAAATCCAAATTCAACAATGAGTGGCTTGTGAGGAATCAGTGGCTAACTGCAAGCATTGCAAAGCAATCATTAGCCTGCTATTCAGTGGAGTGGATGTGTGGTCAAAGTCTGGGTTTAAGGGTCTCTTTTCCAACCTTCAAAGGATAAACATTCAACATTGGCCATGCTGTCAATTCAACATGACTTCTGCCGCTTTCAAAACAACTGGAAACTCGGAACTGGGAACAATCTGACTTCAGTGAGTTAACGACAACTGGGAACTCTGGGGAGAAAACGACCTCCGACTGGGAAAATACATTTTGAGCGGTCATCCAACTCAGAATTCCAAGTCGGGAACTCGGCCTCTTTCTAGAGCTCCGACCTGAAGATCACTAACGTCACGATTCAACTTTGTTTTTTTTCCGAGTTCTCAGTTGTCTCGAAAGCACCATGAATCCAGAGAATGCCAGACTTTGGTGACAAAATTTGCCCACCAAGGACCGCCGCGCCACCTTCCAGTTCAAGTGAGCACAGACCAACAACAAGGTAAGTCCAAAAATGTATTGTATGCTGCTGCATAAATTATATAATATGCCAGGGAGATATGTGTACTGTAGTTAAGAAAGTAATACTAAGTGTATGTTAGTAGCCCATGTGCCTCACCCTAATAATTTGGTCCCTTTTCCCCCTCATGATTTAGCCTACTGTTCTGACTTGCTGGGGCACATGTAGCCCTGAGCCTGTTTCAGATAAATGTCATTGAATATTGTAAATACTTTCATTGTCTGCTTCTATGCCTCCTTTATCCTGTGGTTCTGACTTGGTGTACAGGGAGAATATTGTAAGAAATGCCCATGTTCTGAATTCTGTTGCTATACGTTTCTGAACAAGTGGTTATAATCGACTATGTCCGTCCTAGCTCGCTCATTTGTATTAATCGAAATTACGGATTGCCTCTTCGCTCGTCGTCACCTTATGCCACAGTTTGTTCATCTCAATTGTCATTAGAAACCACATATGTTTTAAGCAATTCAGCCATATCAGCTATGTTTTATTTTAAAGAAAGTAAATGAGACTGAACCAACTGTTTCGCTGCAAGACAAGGCTCCACTGATAGCCAGGTGTAACAGTTATAAAGCTGTCGAACACCTGACGTAGGTTCTATCAGTTTTGGACACCGTCTGTCAACATTATAGTCCATTGAATGTGTTGTGTAGTGGATATGCTGGTATGCATCTAAAAACATTTTTTAGAGTTTTGTCTCACCAAGATTACACGCTACAAATCGTCACTGGACACAACGCTCACCTGTGTTCTCATCCGCACACCTGAATGCACTCGCCTTGAGCCGTCTTCACTCGCAAATTTGGCCACCTGGGGTGTATTCATTCGTAAGTGCATACCGTACCAAAAAGTGTTGCAACGTATTGGGTAATGAAGGGAACTCTGGGTAGTGTTCTATGCTTTGTGTGCATGTGGGGTGGTGGTGAGAGCGATCCGGTTGGCTTGTTGCGCTGTGTTTCATCTGAAATGTGTCCCAAATATGTTCTATCCCATTAGATCAGACTGCTGTACAATGTAATTTTGGTGGTTTTATGCTTCTGTAACACTTCTGTTTTGTCTTAATGTTTCAGAATGTATTTATTTTGAATTACTGTTAACTTTTGATGTGGTTTTTGCTGTTATTTTTTCCATGTAATATTTCTGCTTATTTAACTCTTGTTAAAAAAATCAATAAATGTATTGTTTAAAAATAAATAAAAATCTAAGATAGGACTAAATCCCTCCCTGTTTCAGACCTTTTGCTTCTGATTGGTGCGTAGGGAATACACCGCATGCTCACTCCCTATGAACAAAAATGATTCACATGTGCAACATACCTATGAACGTCTATACAAACTATTATGTGGAATGGGTGTTCGCATAAACACACGAGGGAACATTTTGTCTGAAGACATCCTTGAATAGTACACACCTCTCACTCTCTTGGTTCGTGCAGGTGACTGTGACCACCACCTCAGACCAATTGGCAGTACTCCCAGAACGTTGCTCTGGGATCCTTCTCAGTTTCAAGGTCCTAACTTTGAGAGGAGCCTCGTCAGTCACATGCAGGAACCAACGTTAATAATGAGTAATGTAAATCATGCTTATATAACTTGTTTGTGGAGAAGTATATAAGGACTGAAAGGGAACCCCTCCTTTTCAGAATTTTCATCAAGCTTGGATTGAACTTCCCTGGACGTGACGATAATAAAAATGGATTCATTTACATTGAGTTCGAGTCCTTAAATTTCCACGACACACATTCAATGCTAGCCTCCCTTCCTTTCCTCTAAAATATATATATATTTTTTCTTTCCTTCTCCCCCTCTCAGGTTGCTGGCTTCCCCAGGGGCTGTCAGGGTCCCCCGTTGCTGCCTGGTGGCGGAGGCTTCAGGCCCTTCTTCGGCCAGCCCCCTCCCCACAGGCCCCCTCCCAACCACAACCACGTCCCTTGTCCCATCATCCGGCACAACACCACGCACCTGCACCCCCAGCACCGCCGCATGCTCACCCAGAGGATGCAGAGTAGAGGAGGGTATGTAGATTGAAATGTGTGTGTATAAATCATTTGAGTTGTCCCAGCATCCGCATGTCTCCTCCATATCTATCCACAGTGCTGTTGCCATAAACTGTCTCACGAATTTCCTTGAATTGTGAATGCTTTACGTTCAGCTAACCTGCATCTGAAGCAGCTTTGGAGACTCTTTCTCACTTTGCCTCCCCTATCGTCTTTCTCCCCAGTGAGCGTGGCGGGCGTGTTGGGGACTGGCGGAGCAGGGACCCCTACAGTAACTTGATGAGCCAGAGGGAGAAGGAGTGGGTGGCCAAGATCCAGATGATGCAGCTGCAGAGCACTGATCCCTACCTGGATGACTACTACTACCAGGTCAGTACAGCCAAGTCGATGGAAAAAGCCATGGCCCTGTTCATTAGGTACCAAACGGAACAAAATTGACTGAAATAGGGGGTGAGTAGTTGGTCCTAAAAGAAACGCCTGTTTTTTTTGTTTTCTGGTGCAAAATCTTTAAACGTTTTTTTCTTCTGCGTACCCTAATGAACATTACCCCGGATTGTATTCACTAGGTGCAAAGGAACCAATGCAATAGTCTCCAAACTGCAAACACTGCCCATTTGGTACACCAGGCGGTGTGCCAAGCGCTATTTAACTGCGCAAGAAAATGGATTGAAATGGGGAATGGCTACCTGGACTTGGTCCAATTAACGCTCGTCATTTTCCGCTGCACAATGTTTTGCTACGGTGTTCCCTAATAAACATGACCCAGGTCAGTGCAGGGTTATGTGCTGGAGGGCGTGACGTTCTGAACAAGCAGATAGAAATGTCAGTTATAAATCTGACGCAACCTCTTGCAAAGCTGCATGTCGGCTTTTCACAATGTTTATATCTGAACTATCCATCACCTTCTGTCCTACTGACCAACCTAGAATGAGATGAAATAGAAATTTAATTTATTGAGTTTACACGAGTCCTTACGTTGTTTCTATCTGATCGTTACCAGGCTAGACAGACCAATTCAGAATGGGATAAGGAGGGAGCATGTCATAAACAAGATCATAATGTCTACCAGGGAAACCGCTGTTCCAGTCCTGTCCTTCAGATCCTTTATTAGTTCCACATGGCGGTCTACCTCAATCTAATCCCTGTTCACCTGCTTCTAGGGACCGATAGGTCTTGCTGTCCTTTGACCTTTGTTGTCAGAGCTCCACCTTTTAATTTAATTATCCTGATACATTTTTATATGATTAGGAAACTTTTATTTTCAGTAGTTGTCCCTGTTTATGGTGGATTAGATGCAGAAATATGTAAATAAATGGATGCCAATGTTGTGTTGCCTGGCAGAATTACTTTGAGAAGTTGGAGAAGAGGCAGGAGCGAGACAGAGACGGCATGAGGAAGGAGCACACCACCAAACTCATCACCCCCCAGGTGGCCAAGCTGGAACACACCTACAGACCAGGTAACGCATGAATGATTATTATAAAACTAGGATGATACATGATCAATTATGAAATCCAGACCTGAGTTCAAATAATGTTTGGCACACTACCTGGTGTACCAAATGGGCAGGGTTTGCACTTTGGGGACTATTGCGCTGGTTCCTACGCACCAGGCAAGCTCAAACAAGTATTAAAATGAGAACCAATACTATATTTACCAAGATCTACCCCCCCACAGTGCAGTTTGCAGGCTCGCTGGGTAAGCTAACTGTGTCCAGCGTCAACAACCCCAGGAAGATGATCGACACGGTGGTGTCTAGTCGCACTGATGACGAGGTACGTACTACACACACCACAATCTCTCCAGACTCCTGTGTCTCATGAGTCCTGCCATTCTATCTCCTACTGTTTTTCTCTGACGCATGTTCCCCGTTCCTTATCATGCTCTGTTATTATTATATTGCTTTTGTCTCGCTCCTCCAGATGTTACTGTCAGTTGTTTGGTCTATCCTTCCTGCATTGATATGGAGACAGGACAACATTAATAATTTTCAGGAACTTGTTTGTTCCTTTTTTCTGGGCTCCGTTATTTACTTAAGAAATAATCTAAATGTGCACTTATAAATCATGACAATTTTTATCAAAATATAGCTCTCGACAGAAGTCAAAGATCAAACACCCAGCTGATGTGTCTGTCTCCTGAGTTCTGCAAAATAGGAAAAGTCCAAGTTGCTTTTAATATGCTTGCAGTGAAACCCTAGTGATGTAACTACCTAGGTCAATACCTTCTACTCATGAGACCAAGCCCATGCATATTCAGTTTTACAAACTTGCAGGAGAGACACTAGTTCCAGTGTTTTCTAAGGGCTCAGCAGTAATTTTCCACTCCCCAAGTTGCTTTATAGTGGTATGTCAGACTAGTCTTATCTCTTTCACTCCCCTGCAGAGTTCTGTGTCTATGAATCTCTTTTGACCTTGAGGCGGTATTCTCACAGACACCCTATTTTGACTGCAATAACACACATCTTTCAGAGCGTTTCTTATAGAGACTAAAAAAGAACTGTGGAACAATATTAAACCTTATAGTGTGTGTGTTTGTTAATCTGTAGTCTAGGACCCTATAAATGTAGTGGGGGGAGGGATCTAATAGCCCCTTAAAAATAACATTTGGTGCAGCCCCTATCATGACCCAAAGTTTACCCCATCAAACTTACCCATAATAACGGTTTTATTTTAGTAGGTATTGTAGTACAGTGGTACTGGGTATGGTAGTATAGTGGGAGTGCGAGTGCTCAGACAGAAAATCACTTCGGCCCGCAGCTCAAAAAAGCGGAGGCGTTTTCCCTCTGGGTAACCAATGGATGTCGGTGTGAAGCAGTAGCTGCTGGAACTCAGTCCAACTCATCACAGAGCCTTTCAAAACAAGTTGGTGATTCGGAGGCCTGGACTGGATAGAGTGAATCACTTTCACTGCCTTTAAAAAAACAAACATAATGGAACTCGGGACTCATTTTCTTGCTGACCAATGCCTCCATCTGAATGATAGTGATTCCATTCAACGTCCGGGTTTACTTTATGTGGGCAATTGATCCTTTCATTCTCCCAGTCATCGATGCCGCACCATCCGTGCACACGCGAACACAGGATTCCCCATCCAGATTGTGTTCTGAGGAAAAAGCTGTCAATAACGTGAAACATATCTTCACCTGTCGTTCTCCCCGTTAAGCTTCTCACTGGACCGAATGTGTCTCAGTATCGCATAAAATGCAATCAACTGTGTTTAAAAACGGACATCCGTCCATTCGTCCAACTGCAGCTCAAATGAACTGAAATGGAACTTTCCCACCACTTGGATCAATAATATCAACGCCCATGTCATCGATTGCACAGCACACCGTGTTATTTGACAATGGTACAGTCTTCAGTGCATCAGCTGCTGTCTTATCAGTCATAGTTTCAGCAGCAGCAGGCAAAATGAACTCCTCAGCTATAGTGAATGGCTTTTTTTGACTTGGCCACAAGTAGCAACATAGCATATGAAGCCTTCAATGCTTTGGTTGACGCTTGTCACTTTCTTTAGTTTCTCTCGACTATCCAGGAGGTGAAACCCGAAGAGGACCTGCTGTTCATGAAATTGACTTTGTTACTTTGATCTTTCTTTCTTTTTTCCACGGGTTCACTTGAGCTGGCGCTAGTGCTGCTACTGCTGCTTGAAACGGTGCGACTCAGCCATGAATCCATAGCTAGTTTCTACTCAAAGCTAGCTGCTAGCTGAAATGGTGAGCCACTAGTGGGGAGCAGAGGGTCACGTGCACTTGGGCGTGAGCAGAGGATAAACAGGCGTCAGGGAGACCGAGCAATGCACACCGAAACTAAAGTTTGAAAAAAAAGTAGTCCTATAAATATAAAATAAACTGGAGATTTCACCCTAGTGACCTCAGTAAATGTTTTCCTGTCTATTAAGATTGAAATATATATATATATATATTTTCGCCAATATTTATTTTTTTGCACATTTTGGAAACATGTCCCACAAACCCCCGGGGACTGCCCGCCTACCCCCCGTTTGGGAAACACTGCGGTAGTACAGTATTCTACTCCTCTAACCGCTCCCTCTATCCCACGCAGGAGAAGAGAGAGAAACAGGTGTGGAATAAGAGACGGCAGATCCTCTACACTGTGGAGAAGGTAAAGAGAACGAAGGGGGAGGATTACTTTGTTGTCTCTGCAGCTCTGTGGTTGCATTCATTTGTATTTCCTTGATAAAAAAAAAAAACTTCCTTCCTTCCTGTTTTGAACTCTGCAGTGCTCTCACTCTTAACATGTATTATATCTGTATACAGTCCATTATCTCTTTGTAACCATCTTGTGTTGGTGCCTTCTTGCGTAGCTAGCTAGCAGTAACTATGTGCCTAAACGTTGGTGTTGCCTATTCAATTATTGGGAGCATATATATTGTTCAATATCTTTATTCATTTATTCTATTTTTTTCACATTTGTAACCATTTACTACTATCTACTCATTATCTATGAAACTCTGCACTATTGCCACGCATCCCGATAAAACACCCGTGAGAGCTTGGCACACTGGGGACCCGAACACTAATTCCCTCCCCCTCTCTCTTTCTCCATCAGATGTACAGTCTGCTGCTGGAGGTGCAGGACTTTGAGAAGCGCTTCATGCAGACGCCGGAGGAGCAGAGGGAGGCCCTGCTGGAGCAGCACAAAACCCACACGCTGCAGCTCTACAGCTCCCTCAAGGAGAAGGAGTGGGACGACAGGTGAGATGGAGGGATGGAGAGGAGAGGATGGGGTAAGTAAGGGGGAGGAGGGAGAGGACAAGACCCACACTCTACAGCTCCCTCAAGGAGAAGGAGTGGGATGACAGGTGAGATGGAGGGATGGAGAGGATGGGGTAAGTGAGGGAGAGGGGGATAGGGAGAGGACAAGACCCACACTCTACAGCTCCCTCAAGGGGAAGGACCGGGACGACAAGGTGAGCAAGGTCCAACGGTAACCTTTTTTTGGTCACTGGCCCAGTCGGCCAAAAATCTGTTGGCCCCAGACTTGGGATAGTTCAAATGCATTAAGATCCTGCAAGGCCTATAGGTTGGCATGCTTTCTCTCTATATTCAGCTACATATTGTTATTATGGTTTGAAAAAGCTGTGTAATATAATTTAGGCAATGTGAGTCATTACATTGTATTAGTTGCAATAATTGTTGTTTCTAAAGTATGTCATTTTGAGAGAATATTTTTTTTTGTACATTTTCAGGCCGCTTCCCCTTTATAAGAATGAGTCCCAGAAAATAGATATCTGGCTCCAGTAGGTCGGTCAAGATGAATGCTAGGTGTGTTTTTGTAGCTTTCTTTTTTCAAGTCTATCAACAGTAGCCAGCAAGTAGGTTCACTATTGAAGGTTTACTTTTTGTAAATCACTTTACTTAAAATAAATCAAGCGCAGCGAGTGGATTGACAAGCGCTTCTTTTTGCTCTGGACAGCCTGCGTGTGCTGTGTGACGGCATCAACTCATATTCTGCTCAAGCAGTTGTGACTTGCAGGTGTGTGGTGGTCCTTGAATGAATGTTCAATCATTTTGCGTGTGGTTTTCGACAGTAGACTGCGAAAGAGCATGTAAATGTTGAACTGGAACGCAGAAATACGCCGAGGAGTTGATGAGACCCACTGGGCCGACACACATTTATTTATTTTTTACTGGCAGCGGGCCGTCGTTAACGTCGGCGCCTGGGTGAGGGAGGGAGGGAGGGAGAGGAGGGGAACGTGGGTCCCTGAATTCCAAATGGGCTCCGAGCTCCCCTCCCGAGACACTTGTGTAGATCTGAAGTGTTGTGATAGGTGGAAGAAATATGGTGGAAATGACTATTGCTTATACCGATCCCACCCTTTCAGATCAACATGAGTGCCTAGGGTGAAGGGGCTAGGGAACGATTTAGAATTAGGGGGAGGGAGGAGAGGAAGGGGTGAACATGACCTCCCCATACCCTCCTGCTTCACCGCTCCCCTCAGCCAACCGGCTGTCACTAATGTTCAATGTTTAACTTTCAAGTAGTCAACTACCCCCCCCCCCCCGGAGCTATTTGGCGGAAACCCTAATTGTCCCTGAAAAGCTTTGCTTCCCCCCGTCACTATTATTCACTGCAGACTCACTCGCCTCTTCTCCTCCATCTGTCCCCACATCCTGCAGAGTGAGTGACGAGCAGTGTCTGTTGATCATGTCGGTGCGTAAGGGAAAGCGCCTCATCTCCAGGCTCATCCCTTTCCTGCCTCCGCTGCAGGCCGCCACCGTTGTCATGGGGATTGCCCGGAACCTGCCAGCCCTGGCCAAGAAAGACAAACAGGACCAGGTAGAGAGGCACGCATACACACAAAGTTGGTTAGCGTCAGGTCTTTATTGCAAAAAAACGATGTTCTCTAAAACGATGTTCTCAAGCCCACACACACACAGAGACGCACGCACACACATGCATACAATTTAATGCTCATAAGTGGTCTATAATTGCTCTCCCCCAGGTGCTGTGCTGGTTGGTGGAGCCAATTGCCGTAGTGATCTCATCCCTATCTAGCGCCTCCCTCACAGATTTGCTGCAGGAGCTGCAAGGCAGCGAGGGTCAACTGTCCAGAGTGTTACAAAATAAGGTACCTGCACTGGCCTGATGTTTGAATGATGCAAAATAGTGCACCTTACCTTCCTCTGTCCAGCAGTGATATTGGTTCAGGTTCAATGGCGATAGATAAGGCCATGATGGCATTGATGTTATGAAGTCAGTGGGCTCACTTTTCCTGTCCCCGTCTCTCCTTTTCTACCATCTCTTTCTTTTTCTCTCCCATCCTCCCAGTTTGGTGTGACACTGCTTTACCTGATCCTGAGTGAAGGAGAGCGAATGCAGAGCTCCAACCCCACCTGTCAACTCATGGATGACAATCGATGGTGAGCACAGCCCGCCTCTTACTAGTCAGAAAAAGGTGTGTTTTGTGATTGGCAACATTTAGAATGGCTGTTAGATGTTTACATTCATCAATATTAGCTAGTATTGTTTCCATCAGAAGCTAATGAAATAAGGTACCAGTAATGGCTAGTGATGCGTGGTCGATGTCTCCACCTAGTGGCAGGTTCTGGAAACACACACCGCAACGACAAAACTATACATATTTTGTTTGATGTTGAAAACACTGTTTATTGTGGTTGCAGTCTAACTCTCCACCCTGTCTGTGTCCTTTCGCCTCTTGCTTTCCTTCGCTCTCGCTCTCTCCTTTCGCCTCTCTCCTTCGCTCTTGCAGGACAGAGTTGGTGTTCTCTGTGACCAGGGAGCTGCTCAACGTGCCCTCCTCGTCCCTGTCCCCTCCTCTCTTCACTCCTCCCAACCTGCTCTCTCTTTTCTCGCGCTACGTCGACCGACAGAGGCTGGAGCTGCTGCAGGAGAAGTTACAGTGAGTACAGTCTCTCGTGTCCTTGGCCCAATTTAAATTCTCCCTGAAGTCTGCTGTTCCTAGCTCCCCTTCAATGATTTGAAAAGCACGGATGGTAAACAAGTTCACATGCATGATGCCTTGGCGCTTTTTGAGTACATTGTGTTAAGGTGCTGAGGGTTGTGAGTTCGCATCCCAGTCAGAGGTGGAATTTCCAATCTGTCACACACTTCAGGGTGACCTAGGGCTGCAGTTAGCCTGTGGTTAAGAGCGTTGGGCCAGTAACCTAAAGGTACCTGGTTTGAATCCCTGAGCCGACTAGGGGACAATCTGTTGACGTGCCCTCGAGCAAGTTAAATCGCTTGGGATAAGAACGTCTTCTAAAATTCTCAAATATAGAATGGGAGGAATTAAATTTAGTACACATGCGTTCTTCTTTGACCACTGGACATTTACTTTGGACTCCCATCTGTTCACTACTTTCTCACAATAAACCCTCCTTCCTTTTCTCTTTCTCAGGATCTCCGCATTGTCCAGGTAGAGGTGACTACAGACATCAAGAGAACCTCAGTTGAAGCGTGTGTGCGTGCACTATTGTACGCAGAGGAGTAGGATGTCTACTAGGGTTGATAACTGATTTTAATCCAGCAGAATCTCTTGTCATTTCTTTTCCTTTGTGTCCATTCGGTATGTATGGGGATGCGCGTGAGTGAGTGAGCGATGAAATTGAGAGAGAATACAAACCTGCTTTTTTTTATTTTTTATTCTTGTTAACGTTGATGCCTGTGATAAAACATCAAATTAAAAGTATTTCTATTGTATACAACCGGTTTGTGCTGGTTTGTTTCATTCTTCATCTCATTTGTTAAAGACTGGCAACCAACAAGGGTCGTGGGTTCGATTCCCGCAAAGGCCACATGAAAATGTGTGCACTCACTCTACTGTAAATAGCTTTAAATAGAAGGGTATGATGAATTTCATATATTATAGTGTTAGAATCATTCATTTATCATTCAATAACCTTGCCTGTCACACGTCAAGATTGTGTTGCAGGATTCCCATCAATAGAATTACTGTTCCATCAGAGAAGCTGGAAAATAAGATAAGACCTCTTTCTGTATTTGCAAACATTGCCGCACTAGAGTGAGGAGTTGCAAGTTGGTGGCATAACATGGGAGTTCTCATAGAGCTGCAGCAACAAAGAGAAGCCTACATTTACATGTTACTTATGACTGCATTTCACATGACTTTTGGATTGTAAATGGGATTTTAAGGCTTGTATGAAAGTCCTGCTTAATATGCATTACACTTCAACCAGTAAAATGCCTGATCGCTGACCTACCATCCGGCAGCTGAACAGGATAGGTACGTTAGGATAGGTGTAAGTAAAACTAAGTGCATGCTCTTCTACCGATCACTGCCCGCCCAT